>NC_056748.1:707468594-707556094 GCF_019279795.1 Protopterus annectens | reverse complement strand
GAGAATACCCCTGTGCCCTTACATTATATTCTTGCTTTAGAGTCACAAGAATTTGGAGACAAGAAAAAATATTCCTGTTTTGAAACTGAAGTCACAAAAGTCCATTCCTCAGAATACCGTGACTCTCAAATGACTATATTTTCCTTCACTGTTGACCACCTATCCAGCTACTGAACTGTGACATTATGGTGCAGCAACAAATACATGAAATAATCATTATCTTCTATGGCACATTTCTAGGCAAGCAAGATGTCATTAAAGGAGACTCAAAAATATTACTGAAGACTGTCTCAAAAGGGTTTCTGGCACTCAGTGCTTTCACTCCTGTATCACTTCAGTCAAATGCATTTATGGGTGGGAGGAAAAACTCAGTAGCTTCTAATACTTGGCTCAAACTTTTCTTTCTTTTTTTGTTCCAAAAACTGTGCAGTACTGTATAGGTCAAACAAAATCTGCCACATTTTCTGGAAGGGATATACATACATACATACATACATGTCAAGACCACCAACCTTCAGCCTGCAAACATTACTATTTCTTACTTACAGCATTTTAAGGGGGAACAGACATCTTGTACAAAGGTGATTCAAATGACTCTGGCTTAGTAGAAACAAATCTGCTGAAAATGCTGGCACAAAAACATGCATGTTTTGAAAAGTCGAAAGAAAGGAAATACAGCAGTTACGTACTTACCATAACGTTCCATCTGTGCTGTCCATTCATTCTTCCTCAACTGTTGGGTTCAGATCTGACCCGGCTGTTACTTTAGCTCGTGGCCACCAAAAAGCTCTCGAGCTCTTCCATTACCCATAATGCACTAACCAACTAACATACCTCAGATCTTGTTTGCTGTTTTACATAAAGTAGAAAGAACTACTATAAAAATCCTAACATAATAAGCCACATCTAGAGCTCAACATGAAGGACAGTGGTGTCCTTATAATCTCTTGTTCTTCCAGAAATCCAATGTTTAAAAGGATGGGTGTTGGTGGGAGGGGAGTTGAGGAAGAATGAAAATGGATAGCACATATGGAACTTTATGGTAAATACATAACTTCTTTATCTGTGGTTGTCAATTTTCATTGTATCCTCAACTGTTGGGACAGAGTTCCCAGCTACCTAAATTCCCCTGTGGACTCTAAGGAAGGATATTCCTGAGTGCAGCTGAGCAAAAGGCTGCTCTTCCACTTGAGACCACATCTAGTTTGTAATGAGTAATAAAAGCTATGAGGAATGGCCCAAGTAGCAGCTGCACATATGTCATCCATGGAAGCCCTACATAGGAACACTGAAGAAGTTGCCATGGACCTAGCTGAATGAGCTCTTACAGGTTTTGTTTAGGATAAACCCAGTTTCTTGTACATAAATTATAAACAATCCGTCAGCCATCTGGCTAAAGTTATGTTTGCAACTGATTTTCCCAATTTAGAATCTGTAAAGGAGACAAATAATTGATTTGTCTTTCTAATATATTTTGTTCTACGTAGGTAAAAATGTAATTGTATGTGGACATCCAATAAATGTAACATATATTCACCTTTGTTTGCAAATCCTGGAAAGAAGACAGGCAGATTAATGGACTGGTTAATATAAGACCCTGACACCACCTCAGGAAGGAAAGAAGTGTTGGTACACAATGTTACTTGATCCTTACGAAAAATTAAGTAGGGAGGCTTAGAAGACAATGCTTGAAATTCTTCTAGTAGAGTTAATGGCCACTAGAAAGATAATTTTCCAGGTCAGGAATTTAAGATTACATTTATTTGCTGGTTCAAATGGAGAATGAATTAATGCCTGCAGTACCAAATTTATATCCCATGGTGGAGAAGGATCTTTAAATGGATGTCTCAGCAGGAGGGTGTCTCTCAAAAAAGCTTTACAAAGCTTAGATGAAGCTAAGGGAGAATTCACAAATCCAATATGAAAATTAGAGATTGCTGCTAACTGAACTCTAATTGTCATTAAAAAATTTTTGCCAAAAATTCAAAAACAATTTGTAAAGGAGCTGCTCGGCACAAAAAAACAAACTTTTCCCATTTCATTCTGTAAAGTTTTCTTTCTGCAGAAATTTTGGAATTGGGGGAGTTGGTGGGTAAGCATAAAGGAGACTGGGGCGCCAATCGTGAAGGAGAGCATCCGTCAGTGATTCTCCTTTTGGGGGGGGGGATCAGGGCAAAGAAGCTGCTGCATTTGTTGTTTAGTGGAGAAGCAAAAAGATCGCAGCAAGGTTGGCTCCACTGACGGAAAATAATTTCTGTCACTTTCAAGGTGAGACACCACTTGTGAGGTAGTAGAATAGACCTGCTCAATTTGTCTGCTATCACTTTGGACTTCCCTGGAATGTGCATAATTCAGAAACTGGTTGGAAGAGATCGCCCATTTCTACACTCTGAGGGCTTCCTGACAAAAGGGGTAAGACCTGGTTCCTCCTTGTTTCTGTACCAGACTACTGATATGTTGTCTGTCTAAAGACATGCGTCTGGAGCATTTCTCCCCGGGCCTCTGCTGAAAATAGGATCTGTGGAACCTAGTCGGACTTTCCTGGTCAACAAATGTTAAATAAAAAAATAAAATAAATGAATCGCAGTTGTCCCGAAAGGGGCATACTGGCCTCTTTGGGGGACAAAGTGGCTTGGCGTGTTCTCCCTAGGAAGTGCCCCCTCCCAATCTGGGAAGTGTTTGTGGTGACTATAGCCCTGGGCTGAGGGCAAAAGAAAGGACTTCCTTGTAGAACCTGATCTGATCAAATCCACCACCAAAGGTATATCTTGCATGACTGAGTGATTCTTACTTGTGCTGACATGTGTTGATAAAGAATCCACAACTGTGTTGCTAGCATCCAGTGAAGAATTCTCATATGAAATGTTGCTAGAGGAACTAAAAATATGGCTGCTGACAATGATCACAAAGCTTGCAGAATCAACCGAGCTGAACATTTGGTACTGTGAATTATTTTCCTGACCTGGAATCTGATAGTCTGTACTCTTCAGAGAGGAACATAAGCTGTCACTGATACCGTGCTGAACACCACTCCTGTGAAGTCCATTGTCAGTTATAACTGAGACTTGTTGTAATTTATGGTTTTCCCCAAATAAGAACAAGTCTGGAGTACCTGATCTCCTGCTCTTATTAGTAGATGTTTGGTCACGGTGATAATGAGCCAGTCATCCAAGTACTCCTGTGAAGTATCAGAAGAGATTGTAAAACCATGCTGGGTGGCCTGGAGACTTCGAGCTGGCTGTCACCGTGGCATAGAATGAAGTGGCTCAAGGCACAGAGAGATTTGGAATCCACAGGGAAGATCAGAGGGGGTAGGAGCCATCCATTCTGCCAGAGCAGAGAATACTTTCCTCACTACCTAAAATTCAGAAAGTTCTGTGGGGAAGGAAGACAACGGAATCGAGAAGCCTGGCTTCTGGCCCATCGGTTTCCTCTGCCCCAAAGGCAATCTACCCGAGGCAGAAGTTGGAGCAGAGCTGTCCAGTGCAGAGGCTCCAAGGGGCAGAGACAGCTCAGAAAACTTCTGAGTCTACTCCATCACCTTGGACCCGACAAAGGGGGCTTCAGCTCCGAGAGTCATCCAGCTGGTGCACTCAGAGACAGCTTCGTATCTGAAGATAAAAATGTATTCGGATTCAAACCAGATGGAACCAGAAGGCTCAAATCCAGGGGCTCTGAAATGATCAGTAGGATCAGAGAAGGAGCTGTAATTGGCTGAGTGGTAGAAAAACAGGCTTCCTGATCCATAGGGATAGGAGCTGGGAGAACTCCCATCTGCATCTGGGCCAAGAGAAATCTCCTCATCATCCTGTCCACATCAGCTTTTTTTTTTTAGACTTCTGGAAGATCGAGAGGAAGCCAAGGATGGGGACTTAGGATGTTGGAGTTCCAAAAAGGGAGAGGGAACTATGGAAGGTACTGGGTCAACAGTGGGAGTGTACCTAGTCCTCGGTAAGGGTGTTGGATCCAAAGAGGAAGTTGATGGATCAGCATTGAAACAGTAGACAAAGTCTTCAGATCCGGTTTGTGCTTCTTCTTAGGTGGCTCCAAAGATGAAGGAGTCGATGATCTAGGAGATTTGGTGAAAGTGTCCTTAGTTTTAGAGTTGAAGGGTTGAGCTCAAGCAATAGTTTCAGAGAAAGGTGTAGGGAGTAACCCTTTTTATATAAGTTTATTCTTCCGTCAGCAATGGCCCGCAGATTAAAGTTCTGACATATTTGCCAATCGACTTTAAGGTGATCTGGGCCCAGACAATAAACGCATAAAGAATGTGCATCTGAAAAAGGCAACTTGTGCCTGCACTTTTATCACTTCTTGAACCCTTTAATGCCTTTCTCTGACATTCTGAACTGTATAAAAATATACAGAGAAAGAGAAGAAAACCGGTCTTTTTTTTTTTTTTTTTTTTTTGTAATAGAGATAATAAATGGAAAAAAGTAAGTAATGCCAACCATGGTATTAAGAATACACTAAAATGTGTAAAGGTAATAAAAAGATTAAGAATAAGTACCAACAATGGTAAAGGAGATTAAAGCTAGTGTAAAAAAAAGGGAGAAAGTATTTAAGAAGTAAAAGCTGAAAAAAAAATTATGTTATGTACTTACTGTAACTATGCATCTGTGTTGTCCAGTTTCATTCTTCCTCATCTGATGAGTGCAGATCTAATCCTCAGATCCCACTTGGCCACTTTATTTTTACAGTCTAGGATCCGGCTCTTGAGCTCCTCCCTTTATCCATAATGCCCCTGATCACTGCTTTACTTCAGATAGAGTTTGCTGTCTCTAAGCCATGTCAGAAAAAAGGTAATATATACCAAACACCGATAAGAAGAGACGTAATAGAACAGAACAGTGGCTCAAACAGGAACAATAGCTCCTGACAAACTCTATCAGGTCATCTCGAAAACCAAGGAAGGAGGGAAGGTGGGAGGGAAGTAGATGAACAATGAAAATAGACAACACAGATGCATAATTATGGTAAATACATTACTTAAATATCTGATGTTGTAATTTTCATTTGTTCCTCAACTGATGAGACAGAGTTCCCAGTGACAGTAACCTTGGGTGGCCCTCATAGAAGAATATTCCAGAGTACTGCAGAACCAAATGCAGCTCTGTTTCTTGAGATTATGTCCAATTTATAATGATTGAATAATGGTATGGACTGCTGCTGCAACAACCATGACATCTAGAAGAATAGCCTTGGACCAATGTTGTCTGTCTAATGGTGCACTCAGGATCTTGTCTGGGCATTTAGGGATGGGCTCCATAGTATCCATCTCCTTCCATGACTGGCAGGAGACAAGGTCAACAAGCTCATCTGCCAAGGGGGTAATTTAAGATGTAGATGGGCTAGAACCAAAAGCTTCCAGGAACACAGATTCCTCCTGAGAAAGGTTCTGGGAAGACTGGCCACCTTTTTAGAGCAGGATTTCTAAAATGTCTCCAAATGAGACATCTTCTGGTGGAGCTCTGGGAGACTCTTCTCCTTCATCAAAATCAGTGTCTTCTGTCAATGATTCCTGAGGGGAATCTAAATGCCTCCTTTTGCATTGTTTCTTCCGAGAAATCTCCTCAGTGGGACACTCTGGAGAGGAGTCATAAGAAAGGGGAAGCCCCTGTGCAGGGACTGCCTGGAAACTCTTATAGGTTGACTGTCCCTGCGGAGTAGGATGATGAGACTTGGCAGTCAGATCCAGTGGAGGTATGGGAATAGGATCCAAACAGGTGGTAGTTGAAGGACCCCCTGGGTAAGAGAACACCCTTTCCAGAACCTCAAAAGCAGGAGGTCCAGGAGAAGTGGAAATCAGCCTCCCTGGAGCTGAATCTCCTGGATCAGACAAACTTTCACTCCCCCAGGTTCCACCCCCATGGAGGTAATTGGACCTGAACTAGCACTGATACACCAAGGGGAAGTGACAGCTCAGAAACCCACAGAATCGAAGTCATCCCCCTGGACACGACGTCGACACTTTGGCTCACAGACTCATTCTGCTCAGAAATACTTGCAGCTGCATGGATCAGGGAAGGGATCAAAGTCGAGAAAGGTAGCATTCTTGGATCCGACACTTCAACTCTTAGGATCTTCAGATCTGACAGCTCCAAAACTACAGGTTGGATTGGAGAAGGAGTCACTAAAGGGTGTGAAGGTTGCAGACTCATGGAACTGATGGGGTCAGAACCTGAAGGACCACCATCTGGATCTGAGCTCTAAGAAACTTTCTCATCATCCTATCCACATCATATGCAGAAAGGTTCCGGGAAGACCCGATTGAGGAGGATGTTGAGGGAGCATGTTAAGGGAGAAAATTTAGAGGAATAAACTAAATGCTTAATGGTTTAATGATTAAAGGTCTTTGCCTCCTATGTACACGGTACAAGGTTTAATCCTGACCTCCAGCCAATGCCTGTATGGAGTTTACATGTTTTCCCTGTGTCTCTGAAGGGTTCCTCTCACCTCCCAAAAACACTGCGAATGTTTCCACCTTAAACTCATCCAAGATTGGAGTTGTGGGCAGCAGCACAGACTCTAAATGGTGCCTATATGGGGGAAGAAGTGTATAGACCAACCACTTTGGGCATCAACTGTGGTGTGCAGTATCCTCTAGACACAGCACAGATTACAGACTGAGCACCGTGTTAGGGTTAGCTTCTTGATAGTGTAAAAATTGGTTCTAGGTGATACATACATATTGACTAATGTTGCCAAATAGACATGAATATTTGCCAGTGGCAAGTGGATTGAGGACCCAACCTACTCCAACCTATGCCAGGGATCTATGCTAATGGCGGGAGAGGTGTATGTGCCCTTATTGGCCAGAGTGTATGCCCACCATAATGCCCAGCAGCCCTGAATAAATGAGCTACTGGCTGGCCATGTCCAGGTGCCCAGCTTGGGTTAGCTAGGATAACTCTCTGGAACAAATACTGGACATAAAATCAGTCAGCTTGCAAAACATGAGATAAGGATTGCTACACTCAATACAGGTTTACTGACATGATATATCTTGGAATGTGAATGACATGATGACATGATAAGGAGGAGGCTGGACATCCTATGTATCCAGGAGACATGATGGAAGGGCAGTGCAGCAAAGCCACTCTGCTTGGGATTCAGAGTCTACTACTCAGGGGAGGTCAGACTAGAAATGATGCAGAAAGACAGTAAGGGATGTCATCAGAATTAGTGACAGACTCAAAGCAATCACACTCTACTGTAAGGTTATGGCAGTATTCACAATCTCAGACTATGCCCCATTACAGAGTGGTGACAGTGAGTAAAAGAGTACATTCAGACTGCAGTTTCAGGGCATACTAGATAAAGCAGAACAACATAAATTTGTGTTGATAATGGATGACCTGAATGCTTATATCAGGACAGCCAGAATAGGCTATAAGGACTGCCTGGGTCCTCATGGTTGGGGCACCAGGAGTAAAGAAGGGCAGGCCATTCTAGACATCTGTCTGGCAAATGGCTTGAAGGTGGCCAACACATGGTTCAGCAAGGTAGACTTCCTCCTAGTAAGGAAAGGGCACTGGGGTACAGTCAGCAATTGCAAAGTCATCCCCAGTGAAACAGTTGGCCCACAGCATAAATCACAGTTTGCCACAGTTAGCTGCAAGAAGTGGCCAGAGAAGGCTCTAAGGTTAACAGACACTAGGTTGAAGACCTGGAAGTTGACTGGAGAAAGCAAAAGAGTTAATGTACGTACTCAGGGCTCTAGCACCTCAAGAAGAATGGTAGCACCTCAAAACAGCATGGGTGAGAACTACAGAACAGATATGCATCCAAACCAGGTACAGAAAGAAGGTACATAAGGAAAACTGGTGGTAGAATGCATAAGTTCAGGAAGACATCAAAAGAAAGAAGTGCAAGAAAAAGTGGGATATAGAAAATACTGACCAGGCTAAGAAGGAATACAGGTTGGCTAGAAAAAAGGTAAAGATAGGAGTTACAATCGCAAAGAACTAGACATCAGAGGCACTCTACCAGCTTCTGGAATGTGACTTTGTAGATGGTACAAAGAAACGTTATCAGGTTGAAAGACAAAGACAGAAGATAATCAGACACCCTTTGTGAGGGATGCCAGCAATGACCTGTTCACCAGTCACAGGATATCAAAGGCATATGGATGGAGTACTTTCAGCAGCTTCTGAATGAAGGAAACCTTACATTAGCTGTACAGAAGGGGAGAAGCCTACCGTAGATGAGAAGCAGCACTATGGAAAGCAGCAGATACAATCAAGATTTTGGGTGAGTTGTAGAGAAATGGCTTCTGAGGGAGCTCATTGCAGTATGGACAGAAAGGTGTATCCCAGATGACTGGAAAATAAACATACAAGTGCCAATTTACAAGAACAAAGGGGACATCCACAACTGTTGACAGTATAGAGGTATCAAACTCCTATCACACTGCAGGAAAGCCATGGAGAGGGTGACTGATAAAAAATACAATGAATAGCAAAGTAAGATGAGGGATGAGCAATTCAGATTCAGATCTGAACCAATGTTTGCAGTAACACAGATAGTTGAGAAGAATGTTGAGATGAGGAAAGAGTCCAACTGGGCATTCTTGGACTTGAAAAAGCATATGAAAAGGTCCCAGGAAAGCTGATTTCGGCAGAATTTCAGCAAAGGATAGGGGAATGGAATAGGTTCATAGGATGATACTATGCTATTGGCCCGGAGGCCATTATAAGCCTAGCCAAGAATTTCACCCATGTTCCCTCAAAGTCAGCAAAACTGAAGGCACATGGGAAGAAACCGAGTACAGAGAAGACAGTTGGAATAGTAGCAAATGGGGGTAATCAGATGAAACTGAAAAAGAAGTTATGTACTTACCATAATGTTCCATCTGTGTAGTCCATTTTCATTCTTCCTCAACTAATGGGTTCAGATCCAATCCTTGGAACTGACTCAGCCATTACTAAATCTCGTGGTAGCCAAAAAGCTTCTCCCTTACCCAAAATGCACCAACCCAAAGTACCTCAGATGTTGTTTGCAGACTTTAGCAGAAAGACATATTAGTCGTCATATAGCAGTGAGACTATATCTGGAGCTCAGTTATCAGGAAAGTGACGTCCCATAACCACTCACTCTTCCAGTAGTTTTCTATGGATGCAGGTTGGTGGGAGAGGAGTTGAGGAAGAATGAAAATGGACAACACAGACGGAAAGATATGGTAAGTACATAACTTCTTTATCTGATGATGTAAATTTACATTCTGTCTTCAACTTATGGGATAGAGTCCCCAGCTACCTAAAATCCTGAGTGGACTCAGGGAAGGATATTCCTGAGAACCACTGAACCAAATGATGCTTTACCTCTGAAGACAAGATCCAATTTGTAATGAGTAATAAAGGTATTGGGAGTAGCTCAGTTTGCTGCTCCACATATATCTTCCATGGACACTCTAGACCGAAAAGCTGAAGAAGAAGTTGCCATGGATCTAGTTGAATGTCTTTCTAACAGTTTTGATAAAGCAATGCCCAGTTTGTTATAAATAAAAGAAATACAGTCAGCTATCTGGCTAAAGTTACATTGGCAACTGGTTTCTATACTTTATTTCTGAAAATGAAACAAATAATTGGTCAGTCTTCCTGATACTTTTTTGTTCTATGTAAGTAAAAACGTTAATTGTCTGTGAACATCCAATGAGTGTAACATGTATTTGCCCTTGTTAGCAAATTTGAAAAGAATACTGGCAGATTAATGGACTGATTGATATTAGAGTCTGATACCACATTAGGGAGAAAGGATGCATTAGTTCCTAATGTAACGCCATCCTTGTGAATGATCAAGTATGGTCATTTTGAAGATAAGGCTTGAATCTCAAATTTGTCTGGAAGAAGTAATGTTAACTAGAAATATTGTTTTCCAAGATAGGTATTTAAGATCACACCTAGCTGCTGGTTCAAAGGGGGGATGGATAAGTGCTTGCAGTACCAGAGTTAGATCCCATGGTAGAGTGGGGTCTTTTACAGGAGGCCTTAAAAGAAAAGTACCTCACAAAAAGGCTTTGCAGAGCTTATAAGAAGCAAGGGAAGAACCTTCAAATCCAATGTGAAAATTCAATATCACAGCTAATTGAACCTTGACTGTCAAGGAATTAACTCCTTGTTTAAAAAGTAGGGCCAAAAAATCAAGGATGTTATGTACACGAGCTGAAAAATGATCAGCATTATTTTCATGTGCTCAATTTACTAGAGTAGAGCTTATGTGTAGAAGGTTTATGGGAAGATAAAAATATGTATCGGACAGGGGAAGAGAGCATAGGTTGTCTGTCAATTAATGGAAATGGAGAAGCCAGGTGGTCAGCCTGAGGCTTGGTATATCTGGATGGGTCATACCTGTCAGGTGAGATAGGAGGTCTGGAGTTGGATCCAGAATCCAAGGATCCAGAAGTTAACTATTGAGGCCAGTAACATGCAATGTGGATGACTTTGCTCTTCAACATGGCAGCTTTCTGAAAGAATTTCAGAATTAGCAGAGTTGGTGGATAAGCATAAAGTAAACTGGAGGGCCAATCAAGAAGTAGAGCATCCCTTGGTGATTCCCCCTTTGGGGGATTAGGGCAAAGTAGCTTCTGCATTTGTTGTTTAGGGGAGATGCAAAAAGATGGCAAGAAGGCTGGCCCTATTGGTGAAAAAATCACTTCTGTCACGTTCTTGCTGACAGACCACTCATGAGGTAGAATGCACCTGCTCAGCTTGCCTGCTATCACATTGGGCTTCCCCTTCTGTTATAAGAAAGCAGTTGGATGAGATTGCCCATTGCCACAACCTCAGCGCTTCTCAACACAAGGGGTAAGTTCTGGTCCCTTATTATTTGTCGTTGTACCAAACTACTGAAATACTGTCCATTTGAATTGCAGTTGTCCCTGAGAGGAGAGCATCTTGAAGGGCCTGCAATACTAAAACACTGCCCTCATCTCTAGGACATTGATATGCAAAGTTGGCCTTTTCGGGGGACCAGATGGCTTGAACTGTTTTCCCCAGATAATGCCCCCTCCACCCCAACTGGGAAGCGCCTGGGGGTCACTATGGCCTTGGGCTGAGGGGGAATGGACAGATGGCCTTGTAGAACCTTATCTGACTGAACCCACCACCAGAGATCTCTTTTGCATGCGTGGGTGATATGTACTGGAGTTGACATGGCTTGGTAGAGTATTGACCATTTTGTTGATAACATCCACTGTAAAATCCTCATGTGAAATCAACAGTATTAGAGTTATAGCCGCTGCCACTGAAACCAGAGTTTGAAGAACCAAACGGGCTGAAATCCTGGTACTGCAGATTATCTTTCTGACCTGTGATCTTATTGTCTGAACTCTTGAGGGCGGTAGTGATGCTACGGATGATTTTGTGTTGAGACGTGCTCCTATGAATTCTCTAGTTCAGATTTTTCATAGGTTTATGGTTATCCCCAGTAGAGAACATGTCTGGAGAACCTGTTTTTTTTGCCTTTAACAGTTGATGCCTGGTTGGGGTCGAAATGAGCCAGTCATCTAGATATGGAAACACCTGGAATCCCTGCAGTCTGAAGTGAGCTGCAACTACTGCCATGCACTTTGTAAACACCCTAGGGACTGTGGTGAGACCAAAGGGCAAGTCTGAACTGGTAATGACTGGCTTCCTGCTGGAAGCGTATGTACCTTCTAGATCATCTGTTCATCTTTATGTGATAGTAAACATCTTGAAGATTTATTAAGCACATCCAGGTCCAGTCATCTTTGCCCAGAAATGGCATAATGGACTGAACTGTGACCATCTGGAACTTTCTGTGTCAAACTTGACTTGTTCAGTACACTGAGCTCCAAAATTGATCTCCAGTCCCCTCTTTTCTTTGGCACTAAAAAAAAAAACTTAAGTAAGTTCCGTTTCCTATCTGATCTAGCAGGACCTCTTGGATGACCCTTTTTTCTAGCAGCCTTTTTACCTGAACTGCTGCCTCTTCCCTCTGACTTGGTAGAACATTGGGGATTTTTCATGAAGTTGGTCAAGGAAGGGAAAATGGTATTATATAACCTCTGGGAATGATCCTCTGCACCCAAGTATCTGTTGTTATTTCTAGTCAGACTCTCTGGTACAGGGAAAGTCGACCCCAATTGCCTCCAGAGGAGGGCAATCGGGCTTCCTTTCAGGAGCCAAAGAAAGAATCTCTGAACCTTTGGTTTTGTGGGCTACCTCTGCCGTGGGGGCGGTGGCTACCATTGGAGTTCCCCCTCTACCCATGGGGGAACTACCTCTACATGTGTTCTGGAAAGGTCCCTGGGACTTTTTGAACCAAATTTTCCCACTACTTCACTGATTCCTACAAAAGGATCTTTGAGGGGCAGAAAAACATACACCCATGGCAGACAGGGTCTTTCCATCCTTTTCAGACCTGGATAATGTGTCTTTTACCTTGAGGTCAAACAAAGATGTGTAGTCAAAAGGAGCACTGATGAATGAAGACTTAAAGGGCTCTGCAAAATCACATAAGCGCATCCAGGCATGCCTGCTTATGGAAATGCCTGAACCCACTGCCCTTGAGGTTCCTTTGACTATGTCTGAAATAAGCCTCATGGAAGAATTGGAAATCGATTGCAGAGTAGTCAACTGAGAAGTCACAGATGCTTGCACTTCAGAGAAATGGATTCTAAGGAGGTGTCAGAAAGTTCCTTAATGAGGTCTCTCTGTAAGTGGTAAAATGTGTCAAATAGCTCAGTGACCTTACAGCAAAGGTCGCTGAAGCACTGCCATGCTTCCCAAACCTATCCATCGCCTGAGACTATTTGTTAGGAGGATGAACAGTGGAACTCTCCTCAACATTTACATGACCATGGCATCAACAGGCAACCCGTTTGCCCAAAACTGCTTGTCCTCTAGTGCTGCCATAATACTGTCAGGTCTCCAAGGTATTCCTCAATGGTGTCGGGATCCTTTCATGGCCATTGAGAGAACAACTCAATGAGCTCAGTGGGCAGAGTCACCCATGAGGCAGATGGGCCAGTGCTGAATGTCTCCAGGAAATAGACTCCTCAAAGGGTTGCTGAGCTTCCAGCCACCTCTCTGTTTCAGGATTTCAAGGATGTCTCTGAATGAGACATCAACAGGAGATGACTGCGGGGAACCTCCACCTTCATTAAAGTCTCATATGACATTTTTGATTTTCTCTTCTTATGATCTGATGGAGGAGTTGGATCCAATAGAGGTCTTTCCCTAGACTGATCCAATTGCCTTGGGGAAGAAGTGGAAGGTCTCAAAGATGAAGATTTGGATTTCTTAGATTTCACAGGTGACGCTCCAGATACAGCCTCTTCAGGAAGGAAGCAATCTTTTGAGAATGAGTTTATTTTTCCTTTCCATAATAGCTCTAGGATTAAACCCATGGCATACAGCACAGTCATCCTGTAAGTGCAGGGGGCCTAAGCAGTATACACATAAAGTGTATGTATCTGAAAAATGAAATTTGTGCCCACTTTTTTGAACACTGCAGGGCCTTGCTCCTTGTCAGCCATAACTCCAAAATTAAACCAGTAAAACAGAAGTTAACAGAAGCAATAACAACTTTTTTTAAGCCACAGCTATAGAAGAAAATACCAGTAATGGTAATTTAAAGCTACACAACTGTAGGAAGGGGAGATAGAAAGAGAATACTAACAATAGTATCCAAGAGTATGGCCATTCGAGAAAAAAGAGAAAAGGAACATTAAGCAATAAGCAAGGGAGAATAAATACACCTAAAAATTAAACAAGTTTAGATAAGGAATTATTCATTTTGATAAACAATATATCACTTAACTCGAGAGTAATGGTGACCACTTCTTTCACTCCAAGTCGCAAACGAGATCTGAGGTACTTGGGGTTGGTGCATTGTGCGTAAGAGAGAAGCTCGAGAGTTTTCAGTTACCACAAGCTTAAGCAATGGCCAAGTCAGATCTGAGTGATCAGATCCAAACCCATAAGTTGAGGACAGAATGAAAACTTAACAACATCAGATCTAATATTATGCCAGGGACACATGCCCAAGGAAAGTACAGCAGTTCTCAGGAGTAAAACAGAGTACGAAGTAAAGCAAAAGCAAAGCTTGTTTATTATTTATAAGTAATATGAGCCTAAAAAAATAAAGCTATACATAAAGTGATTAAAAACAGTATTACCCATAGTTTGCAATTGAACACTTGGGCTCAAAAATGGCAAATGCCATGATATTTTCATTATTAAATGCAAACCAGGAATTCTGGCAAATATTGCTGATAAAGTTTATTTTATTTTAAATTTGTTAACTGGGGTATAGTACTGATCCCACTGGACACATTTCAGTCTCAGCCCAAATGGTGTGCATTTCATAGGTTAGTACTAGGCTAACTGCCCTTGTGAGCCATTTTAAGCCTAGCCAGTTATCCCCTGTGAGATTCAAACCCTGTACCTTGTGTTTGTAAGGCAAACACCTTAACCATTAGGCCACCCTCCGAACGAGTGGGAAAGTATAGATACCTTAGACTTCCATCCAGAATTTCATAAGCATCATATTGAGAATTGGCACAATGGTTAGTGCTTCGGCCCCACAGACACAAGGTGCAAGTTTCAACACCTGCACAAGGCAAAGCAACTAAAGTAACAAGAGATATTCAAAAAATGTGCCACAAGTAAGTGAAGCCTTAGAAAGTTTTGTAAATATAACTGATTTCTACTAGTGTGGGCCAAACACAGTAAGAGCCATATAACAGACTAATACAGCTTGCAAATAGATTAAAGCAGTATATTTTTCAAACATAACAGCAAATTTAAAATAAGAGTGACAAATGCAAATATGCATTATATTCTAACTTTCGATAAACTGAAGCCTGGTAAGTCAAAGAAACTATGCAAATGATAATGCTAGGAGACACCCAAGTATTAAAGAGGTTTCTAGAGCAGTGTAGTATCCTGCAGTTTATACCTAATATACTTGAGATATCAGTGCCTCTAAAAGTTGCAACAGAAACTGTAACTTAGAATAGAGCTAAGATCAAGAAGAGGTTTGAAATTCTCAACAATCTTGTTACAGATGCATCAAAGTACAGTGATATGAATAAGCATACTGTGCTGCAAGTAGACGTGCCCATCAGAAATAGAGCAGCTGTGATGCTGTAAGAGAACAGACCAGTTGCCTGCAAGTCAAAAATATTTACACAGGTTCAAAAGAGGTGCAGAATGTATGCAGAACAGAATGGATGCTAGAAATTCCATGAATATGTCTATAACTGACACATGGGTGATAACACGCCAAAGGTCTTTGCAAAGCTACTAAAAAGGTCTTTGTACATAACACTCAGACTCCAGAGGAAGTTACTTCATCTACATATAACATAAAATGCAACCAGAACAAAGAATGATACAGTTATGGTGTGAGTACAGTATATTTACCAGATATAAGAATTATTTCAAAGACTAGAAATTCTTTGGAAAATAGAGCAGATACCAAAGACATAAAAATGTAAAACAATTACAGAGATTTGCTTTAATAAAAAACAAAGTAACTGACAGACACTGTAGCAAGAGGATGGATTCAGCAAAAATCACCACTAAGAAAAGAAATTCTGTCTTACTCTGACTTATTTTTCTTTCAAGATGTAAGCTGACAAATTATAGTTCCTTATTACCTGGGAACACAAAAGACCGAAAGGACACATGAATCATGTGAGAACAGAATATGTAAAGAAAGAGCAAGGCATTACAAGTCTTGTCTCCAAGTAAAGTTGCATGTGGCAAGAACTCTTCCTAAAGGAATGAGATGGTATAATGGTTATTTAATTTATAAATACAAGATACAAAGTTTGAGCCTTAGGAATTATGGCTAGGCTTAAAAAGGCTTCCTGGGGTCGTTAGTTTAACAAACCTAGGAAGATCACTATTGGCCAGGAATGTTTTTTTCAACACCTTTATTAAATTCTTACATTTTAGACAATGAAATCTGTACACATGCATCAATACAAAAGAAAGCAAACCATAGTAACAATTTTCATTACTTTTATGTATTATACATACATGTGTTTTCTTTCTAAGTTATTATTCACTGCATAAATTGAACAATTCTTACATTCCCTCTATCCTAACTCTCCTTCTTCATGAACACTATACTGAATGCATTACAGGTTCATAGGGTGATAGGTTAAGTACTAGGCCAGCTGCCCTTGTGGGTCATTTTAAGCCTATCCAGTTTCCCTCAAAGGTGAAAATCAAAGCCTATCTTGTGTCTGTGAGGTAAACACCTTAACAATTATGGCAATCCCCAACCCCACAGGAAACATCTGTCAAACAATGGCAACAGGTTCATGGTTAATAGGTGTGCAGCCCTGGAGGCCATTAAGGAGCCTAGCACAAATTCTCATTTGCTCCAAAGCACTGTCTGATTAAATAACTGGCTCAATCTCACATGGAGGTAAATGAAGGTGGAAGGATTCAAACCCTGTACTCTTGTGACCGGAAGCAGCTCATTAATGAGTTGGACTCATTGTGGAAAACAACTTTATATATGTAATCTCCACAGATGTCAGGAATAGCTCTTCAGACAAAGGGTTACTCAGCAACAGAGAAAATGTGAGTAATTTTCTGGAAATATAAGCGTACGCCATATGTCAATACTTACATTAATATCTTCAACTATAAGATGTTTTTTATGGTACTTTAACAATAATCCATGACTGGATGTGGGTAAGACAGGATTCACCCCAGTTGGCTTAGTTTGATCACGAGGGCATTATCCACACATACACAAGCAAATTATTAATATTATACAATGACGTAACTTTTCTAAATAATGTCATTAGATAAATGACTTTACTGCTCTTTTGCTAACTCCTGGTAGTCTGGGGCATCTAAGATAAGAAATGCACATGCACTAAACCAGTGTAGTCCATTTTTTTCAGATAGTAAGGAGTCCATATTGATTCCTTCTGTGGAGAGTCTCCTTTTACTCAGGTGAATGCCCCTCAGCACTATCTGACACACACACACACACACACACACACACACACACACACACACACACACACACACACACACACACACACACACACACACTTACCTGCATTTGCTTTCCGGTCTACTCTATCTGGATATCTGCTATATATTTTCTGTAAGCCTGCAGTACTAGGGACTGTTCATGTGTCTTCCATGACTTCCTGCAGAAACATAGAGAAGTGATCTCTGTAGCTGCCTAGCAGTTCCAGAGATGAATGGAGGAGAAACTGACAGCAAATAAAGTCTGTGCAATTCACTTTAGCTACAGAACACATTTAACATGGATCAATGCAATAAAATTCTTTCATAATATTTGAGTACCATTCCTATTTATTTTTCTCACATACATTCCTTTTTATTTTCCATAACACAATTTTGTTTTGCTACTATTTGATTTCTTCATTCACAATGCTTTTACTTCTTTTTTAACTCCCATTCCTTCCCACAATTCTTTGTATTTATAATGTAGTATCATTTCTATCCAGTTTTTATTTTCTTTCATAATTCCCTTTAATACCTTACATAAAATTAAAGATGCTGCATGTACTATTGGGTTTATTAATCCCAAGCCTCCATGCTCTTCTTTCATATACAGAATCCCTCTCTTGATTGGAACAGTCTACAGCCCCATACAAAAGAAAATAAAATCACTAGTTCCTTTTCATATTTAATATGAATCATATAGAGGTTAGCAACATAAGCAATGTTCCTACTTCCCATGGTGTTCAACAAATGTGCTTTTTTCTATATGAAAATCTATATGATTTCCAAAAATGAGTCATATTCTTTAATTCTTTGCGTACATTATCCCACTGCTGTTGTCTGTATTCATTCCTTCCAAATATCATTCCTAATATATCAATATATTTTCATTGACCTGAATACCTCTTATCATATCTTCAAAACCAAATCAGTTACTTTTCTCTTCATTTATAATTAAACATTTTTTTTTTAATTTATACTTAATTTTTCATTTACTTCTTTCATCCATACTTATTTTTAACAGTTAGTACAATTTTATCCTCATAGTTATACACTACTGGCAATTGCACTTCCTTCATCATTTTGTATCTACCAATACTTGACATTTCATGAATTTCCTTCACTAGTGTATTCATAACTAATGAGAAAATGACACTACTAGCTGGGCAGCCCTGCTTTATTTCACATACTATTTTTATTTCTTCCCCAATCCAGCCATTTACATTTAGTTTCACATAGCTTCTTTCATAAAGAGATTTGATTACTTGTAATAATTTTTTGCTTACATTACATGCCTGCAAAATTCCCCAATAATGATTTATATTGAATATTATCATAGGCTTTACTTATATTGCCTATCATAACATTCGCTTCTGCATTTTTATTTATCATGTCATCAATTATTTCTCTTATTATCCATAATAACTCGACTTCCTTTTTTTTTTAATACATTTTGGTCATATATTCTATTATTTTTTGTAACCCTTTTGTTATTATTCTCATAAAAAATTATAATCCATATTATTCAATGTTATAAGTCCCAAATTTTTATCTCCTCTTTATTTCCTTTTTTAAATATAAATGTTATAACCCCTATACATATCTCTTTCTCTTTAATTCCAGTTTTTAACTATTCATTCATAACTTCTATAAAAAAATAATCTTTGCCACTACTTCATTTCTTTATACATACCATATTCAATTCCATCCAGTTCTGTTGCAGAATTCATGTTAATATATTTTAGAATTTCATTCAATTATTTCGTAGTTATCTTTTTTGTTCTTCTTCATTACTCATCTTCATTATTTAATTTTTCATGTTTATAAATTTGTTCTGTTTTCTTCTTTTTTAACAAATAATTCCAATACATATTCTTTAATTATTCTATATATTCCTTCTTGCTGTCTTATTTACTTACCTTCCTTATTCTTTAAATCTCTTATTTTTCCTTCTTTTATTATTTTACTCAAATATGGTGCTACCTCTTCTTTATTTCCTTGTAAACAATATTTTTGTTTATTTAACAAGTTGTTAATTTTAATTTGATTCATTTTATATATTCCTCTTTCATTTTCATAAAAAGAATTTTCTTCTCTAATAAGTCCACGAGTGTTTCTTGACTTAATATCTTATAGCTCTTTTTTTCTTTTTTCTTCCTTATACATTTAAAAAACACTTTTTTTATATTTCTCTTTAAAATTAAGTCACCAAACAGTCCAATTCTCATAAAACACTTTCATACTCATATGATTTGCCACACTTCCACAAGTTATTTTTTTCTCTTCCAAATCGAATTCCTTTTCATTAACTCTCTTTATTCTTTTTCCTATTCTAATATATTCTACATTTTCTTGTATGTTAACCCATATAGCCACATGATCTGAAAATACAGCATACATAATTCATCACATACTAAAAAATAATCAATTTCTGTCCTAATTTCATTCCTTTTGTAGGTCCAGCGGTTATTTTCCCATAGACTTAACTTTCCACTTCTCATAATTTCTTTAACCATTTTAACATCACAATTGCTGTTATTTTTTCTTAAATTAAAATTACCCAGCACTATAATGTCCATATTTACAAAAATTCAAGAATATTTTTAAACATCATTTCTCTCTCTCTTTTCATTACATATGCATATAAAACTATAATTCTATACATATTTTTTACATATCAAGTCTATTGCCATAATTCATCCTAGTTCCTTTATGGTTATATCTAATATTTTAATGCCTTCTTTTTTTTACTAAATATTTTTTTACTAAATAATACATTTTAATGCCTTCTTGATATAATATACATATGCCTGAGCATGTTCCTTTCCCTATGTTCCAAACTACTGCACCATTCCAAAGTTTTTCAGTTTGAGTTCTTTCTTCCTCTGCTAATAATCTGATATCTCTGTAACAATAATATGTGCATTTGGTGCAGCACACCATTATAAAATACCTATTCTTTTCTTACGATTTTCCATACTTTTCACATTTAAAGCTAATATTTTCAACTTTTAAGAACAGTTAGTATAATAACGTGTTTATTCCTTTCCTTTCTTATTTTCTCTAAGAATTATATTTTTGAATTTTCTTTTCCTTCCATTAACTCTTTTCCCTACCAAATAATTTTTATTTCTTACTGTACGCCAGTCAGCTTCTTCCTCACTTGTCATGAAATATATAGGCACCAGACGTTCAAACAGTTCCAGTTTGTTCCACGTTTTCATCTAAAAAACTTCATCAGATGAGCATACAAACTGCATTACAGGGTTTATGTGTCTGGTGCTTGGTGGTATTCATTAATAAAGGACTCAGTGTTGGAACTGTTTGGACGTCCAGTGCCTATATATTTGATTACTGGTTTACTTTTGGACACTTTTACCACTTTTTGGTTTATTATTCTTCCTCACTTGTCTCCTATGTTTTATTTTCCTTGTAACTTTCTTTAACTTCATGTAAAACCTCTTTATCCGTCACATATGTTTGTACATGTCTTGTGTAACACATTTCTCTATCTCTTTCTCCTGTATAACTACATTTTCATTTTCTTGCACATTCATTTCACATTCTAGCCACAAATGACCAGTACTGCCTCATTTTTTTGCACTTTAAATCACATTTTTTGCATTATGCCCTTTTTATCACATAAATAACTTTTTTATCGCATTCATCGATGAAATGATAATTTTTTCAACAAAAATAAGTCTTTGGTTGACCCTTGTATTTCACAAAACCCTGATTACCATGAACATTAATAATACTAGGTACATGCATAACATTATCATTTTCCATTTTCCGTATTACTCCGCATTCCCATTCCCAGTCCACTTTCATCAAATATTTTGTAGTGTCCATTACTTCTTTACATATAGTTAAAAAATGTTCTTTCGGTCCTTTTGCTTCAACTTCAGTTCTAAACTGGATCATTATTCTTTTTTATTCACGTGTCTGAAAAAAAACTTGCACCACATATACTGACTGTGGGTAAATATTTTTCTTTTGTTCATATGCATCCAAAAAAATTTCTATGGCCTGCCCAGTCTCAAATATCAAGTCACAAAAAGTCTCTTTATAAATTAAAATAAATGTTCTTACCACTTTTGCTTTGACACCCAGAGGTGGTATGACAGAGTCCCAAACTTCATACCTGTCCAAATTTTCTTCTTTTTTACTGCTCACACATACTGTGTACTTCTTCTTTGCTTCTTTTATTTCTTCTTTGCTCCTTCTCCAACAGTTTGTGCATAAGTGTTTGTGTCTGGAACTTTTTCTAGCACAGAGTCTTCTTCTCCTTTTTCTTCTTCTATTTTTTCTCTGATGTCACACCATTAAACTGCTGCTCTACTTTCTGGTTCACCTTGGTTTACTATTTATTCCAAATAATCATCCCACAACTCCCCCCTGACTGGAGGGTTGTAACTGTCTCTCCTTCAAACAATCTCCTCTGAAAATTTTCCTCTGAATCCATCCCTGTTTCAGCTGCAATCTCAATTTCCTCCGATGTCACTGTTTTTTTCTGCACCCGCATCATCAGAAAAAAATTCTGGTAGTGATTCTAGAATTTCAACTATATTTTCAGCAACTTTCATTCCAGTTTCAGCAAAAGATGAAACAGCCATGTTTTCTCTCTGTTTCTCCAAGCCACCTCCGCGCCTGGAACAGGAACAAGAAGTCCGTTGTGTCACATACAAATGCTTCTCCCTACTACTAAGAGTAGGAGAAGTTCCCTGATGTCCTGGCTAAATTTACCTTACTAGTATAAATACCACATCAGGTTTTCCCTGAGGAGATGCTGCTAGCCTAGTGGGACTAACCCGGTCAACAAAGGAAGGATAAATAAATTAAATAAATATGCATACAAATTAGAATTATACAAATATGTCAGAAATGTAGTGACATTTACAAATATGCTTTGCATCAAACTGAAGATCACACAAACAAGAGTCAGGCTGATAGCTGGGATTTACCTATTACGGTTACCGATATTAAAACTTGTTTGCATAATTATAGTTAGCAAACTTAGATTTTATCTAAGTACTTATTCAATATAAAAGTATTCTTATGTCAGGCAGACATTTTAATATCACCATTGTGAGGAGCAGTATGTGTTGAAGAATTTTCTTATTTTAACTTTTCATGTAACTTTTATAGGTTTTGAGATATATGCATTTGTTTACAGATAAGTTGCAAAATTGCATTCTCAGACTTTTTGCTCAGGCACAAGCTATTCATGCAGGAAATCTACAGTAGGTGTGAAATTGTACTCATGTTAGATGTGAAAGAATTCCAACCTTTTTTCCTTCTCCTTTTGACGTTGAACTCCTCTTGGATTCTACCTTTCTTTCCCCTCCCTTCAAGTTGACCCTCCTTTGTGTTTTAATGGCTGTCTCCTGCCCCTCTCCCTCCAACATCCTGTAAGAGTTTACTTAGCCTTCCCCCAAGGCGGCGCCATTTTTAAATCATTCCCAGGTAAACTGGCAGGTTTTCCTCAGGAGAGTACCTGTTCCTCTCTCCAGGTTTGGTGAAGTACACTGACTGATCACTCGACCGCAGGGAAAGGGCAATTTGGCAGCAAGAAAGTTTTGAAGGATTTTGTACCCTAACCACTGACTTTATCTGGCTGTCCATGAGCCCTTCAGTGGTTAGGGTATGTGGAAAGTGTCCTTACGCTTTAAATGGTGGTCTGTTGTCATATCCTTAGCAGGATAGAACCCATATAGGTTAGGCTACTGAAACAATGATCTAATGATGAATATCTTCTGTTCTAGACTTTCCTAAAACTCTTTCCAAGTGGTGTTTCATATAGCACTATGCCTTTCTCTTTTTCTATACTTCTGCTTCGCTTCATCAAAAGCTACCACTATTCCCTCTCTGGTTCTTCTTCTTCTTTCGGCTTTTCTCGGTTAGGGGTCGCCACAGCGGATCACCTGTCCACTCATTTTTGGCAGTGGAGTTTTACAGTGTTGAGTTGCCATCCCGGTGCCCAACCTTCCACAGAAGGTACACACATGCACACACTCACACCTAGGGCCAATTTAGAGTGTCGAATACACCTACAGCATGCCTTTGGGATGTGGGAGGAAACCGGAGCACCCGGAGGAAACCTACACGACCACAGGGAGGACATGCAGACTCTGCACAGAAGGCACCCCAGCTGAGGATCGAACCGGAGAACCTCTTGCTGTAAGGTGGCAATGCTAACCGCTGCACCACCGCAGTTGCCCATCCCCTCTCTGGTTATTTGCTCCCAAATACCTTGGCTACTTTGCTAATTTACTCCAATAAATTCCAGCCACCTCTTACCTATTTTCTATACCCCTACTTGCAGTCATCCTACAAGCAAAAATCTCCTTTCTTCATTCCAGTTCTGGCTTCATTTATAGAACAGTTAATTCCACTTTATGAATACAATAGTCTGCATGGATGTTATTATTCTGCTTAATCACCTGCATTCAAATTCTACCCCTTCCTTACTTTTCAACACCCCACCTCCATTTCATTACTGTCCCTTTACACTTTTGACTTATAACCTTCTACTTGCTTTATGTATAGCTGCCTACCTTAACTGCTTAAATCAAAAGTATCTCTTCAAACCAAATAATCCTAAACCATCTTGTCTATGGAGAGAATCAACTTATCCCACTTAAGTCTTATCCTCTTCCTCTCACAAATAAATTTCTTTAACTCTTCATTAACTATGACCCAATCATTTTATGCAACAAAAGCAAAAAAATGGCTTCTCCTCTCAAGAAACTTTCAAGGTTTAGTGCTTTAGTCCATAATGGAAATCATCAGAATCAAATGTACAAATAATGCAGGAATAACAAACAGCATACTCCACCAATCTCAGCTATTGAGGCAGTTACATGACTCATTTTAAAATTAAAATGAATTAATGTGAAATTACACCATTTTTTAAGAAAAGAAATGAAATTAAATACTAACATGAGCAAAATAATCACATGCCTAACACACATATGATGATTATGGTCTATATTAAAAGAACAAACGTTTACTTACCCGAATACCTAAACGCCGACACGTCTTCATCGAACCGTGAAAACATAGATCGTCCTGAAGAGAGAAATCCGAAATGTCGAATCGTCATGGTTGGCCCTTCTGCGGTATAGCTCCGTAAGGTAAGTGTGCGATAGTTATGGACCTTAGGGTTAGGGTGTGGGTTAAGGCAGGTGCATAGATGGTAATGTATGTTAGATTTAGTGTAGGGTTAGAAGTAGGGTTTTATTAAGTGTATGTCTGTTGATTATTTAGTTTGTTTGGGTATAGCTTTTTAAGGTAAGTGTGCAATAGTTATAGTTACGGACCTTAGGGTTAGGGTGCGGGTTAAGTGCATACATGGTGGTATATGCAAGATTTAATGTAGGGTTAGAAGTAGGGTTTTGGTTAGTGTACGTATGTGGTTTATTTAGTTTGTTTGTGTAGGTAGTATGTAGCGGGCGGTGGGATGGGACAACTATGACATTTTGAGTTTTTGAATTTCGAAAGAACTGAAATAAAGGAAATAAGGGATGCTAATAGGAGGAGCTGGAAGCATGCATAGCAAAGGAGTTGAGAAGTGAGGGAAGTCAGAGTTGTATTTTGAGTGAAGAAATTAAGTCAGCGAAGGTAAGACACTTTTAATTCCGTTTATTGAGCACTCAGTTCTGGAGTGTGCCAGGAGAGTGATGATTATTTACCTGAGATGCTACAAAATGCTGCAATTCTACTAATTCACTTAGAACTGTGAAGAACTTTATTTCTGTACACTACATATAATACTCACACATATATAAATCAGTTATATGTACAAGCTCAGATATGTGTGTGTGTGTGTGTGTGTGTGTGTGTGTATATGTATATGTGTGCAAAGCACGCGCAGTGTGTGCCTTCATAATACATATACATGTACATGTATATACGGGTCTGACTTTCTGCTTTTCCCGGTTAGGGGTCGCCACAGCGGAACTCTGGTCTGCTCATGCTTGGCAGTGGAATTTTACAGTGCCGAGTTGCCAGCCTGATGCCCAACCTTCAATGAAGGCATGCCCATTCACGCTCGCACCTGCATGTCTTTAACGTCACTCGACCGTGGAGAGGACATGCAGACTCCACACAGAAGGCACTCCAGCCAAGAACTGAATGGGAGAACCTCTTGCTGTGAGGCAACAACGCTAACCACTGCACCACTGCAGCTTGTATATGTATATATTGGTCTACTTCTAAATTTTGAACTTTCAGAATGTCGAATTTCTTTTGGTCGAGAACATAAGATCGAAGTTTTGAAAACTTCAAAACGTTTAAATCGAGTTCACCATACAGCTGTAGTGCAATCTCAGAATTGGTATATTTAATTCTGAAGTTTCAAAACTTCGATCTTATGATCTCCAGCATAAGAAAGTCAACATTTTGAAAGTTTGAAATTTAGAAGTAGACTCACATTAAGATATAGATATGTACACACACACTATATGAAAGTTATGTACTAATCATAATGACAAATCTGTTTTGTCTTCTTCCATCCTTCCTCAATGGATGGTTCCTTGGATCAGACTTCAGCCACTCAAGCCTTTGGTTCCTAAGCTCAGGCTCCTCCTCTTACCTATAACTTCTAAAAATATTGGCAATGCCTACTGGGTCAGAATAAGAGGTGTCATTATGAATAAGTTCTAAGCAATACAGGGAATGTTTTTTTTTTCAGTTTTTTCAAATAACTGAAGAAAAACATATAATTTTATTTAGCTTCAGAAGCCAGCATAATTACAAGGCCTCCTTTAGTGAACATGATAGTGTTCTTCAGTTTTTTTTTTTTTTTTTTGTAATGCCTTTGGCACTATCCTTGAGAAGAGGGGTTTTGGAACGACTAAATAATTTAAACAGTTTAATTCTTTTGCTGTATAGTTAGTTTATGGCAGTGAATCACTAGGGCTGTTTGTTTTTGAATTTCCAGTGATACTTGGTTCTGGTAGGAACTGCAACCTATGCATTTTTTTTAAATGGGTGTATAATTTCTTAGTGAAGCTTGTTGCTGTATTAAGGTGAGGAAGGTGCAGTAATAAGTTAATTTTGATATTTTGTCACAGAGGAAGCTGAGTATGGCATGCTTATTGTTTTTAAATTCAGTGGCTTTGCTGAAAGAGCTTGACAATTTGACATTACAAGTTTATGGTCAGACTTCAGTGCGGGAGGAGATACCAAAGAAGTAGTACAAGGTGGCCATATTTGCAAAAATAAGGTTAAGAATGCTGCTTCCTTTAGTAGATTTACTAGATCACCTGGAAAGATACCAGCTGTAAAACCAATTACTGAAGCCAATTATCTTTGTTTTCTATTGAGGCATTATTCAAGGTGAAGGAAGGATTCTGCTCAGGACTAGTGCCTTTACCTGTATTTATAACATGCATAGAAGGTTCCAATATGTCTTTCCATCTATCCCTCAGGGTTTCACATCTGAAGTTATTCACCCCCACATGTACCACTACCATGCCATAGTCATTAATGGCAAGAGTTAGTGTCCTTAAGGGCCTTATAACATCAGAGATCCTGTAGCTTGAAATACATCTCTCTGTACCCTTCTCCTTGTCCAGCCTTGTTTGTAATGAGCTAATGTGCCTGACAATAGCATCACTTATCATTAAAATATTTTATTGCTGTTGTGGTTCACAGAAATAGATTTGGAGTGTTTTTGCTCTGGTTGTCTTTATGGAAGGTATGCATGAGGTGGATCTGATTTTTTTTCTGACACAATCTTCTTATTGCTAGGATGCTCTGGGAGTGACTGTTTACAGCCTCAGCATAAGACATTTTGGTGCGATTACAGAATGTTCATGATAGTGGTGTATAAAGCTCAGAGGGTAGGTTTCTAGGTGACAGCGAAGCCTCCAGATTAAATTAGGTGTTTACACTGCTCATAAATCAATTTCAGTGCCGACTACAAGTTCACTGTCAATGAGCATAAGGCAGATAGTAAAATATCTTAGCAGGCCTAGTGCTAAAAGCCTGGCACAGAGGTAAAACAAGCAGAATGACTTTCCATCTTGTTCAGTCCTTAGGTGTTTAGATAAGTAAATAAAATGTAGTACTAAGCAGGTAGGATAATATGCAAGGGAGGGCATATCAAATTATAACCAAACAGGGAGAAATTTCTGAGGTTGATCCTCTAATGTTTACTAGTATGACCAGAAAAGATAACACCAGGCAGAGTGACCAAAATTAAAATCCAGCAAGAGCACACAACTCATGAGCCAACAAGTTTAAAACAGCAACCCGGTTTGGCTTAGTGGATACCCTGTATTCTGGCTCTGTGGAGGGAATGGAATTAGGTGGTGAAATTATCATCAGATGCAGATAGCAAGAGATACACTAAGTTTAAAAACACAACAAGAATAGGATGTGGTGGTTGGACAAATTCTTATACACTCAGCAGTTATAAATACAGGTAAGACACTATTGCTGACTGGCCTGAAACTGCCTTAAAGATCAAGTTCAAACAGTGAACTGGAATATATTCTCCAAATTCCATTTTATTTCCTTTAAACAGTACAGTGTAACCAAACACTGTTTTGTACTACAGAAATGCCTAAAATGTGTTATTTTGGTAACAATCTATGTTTTAGAAGCACTTGTGTCACTTGCGAAGTTCTAGCTCTGTGATGCATCTGTTTATATTAAGAGGCTTTATGTTATCAACTAAAAACATGCAATAGAATGCAGGCGGCATCATTAACTGATCCCCACTACATTTTTTTCTTTTGTAATGGTTAACAGCTGAAATAAAAATACATTATTAAAATATGTTTTACACTGACTCACCTAATGTCATTTTAATCCACAGAGTTTGAAGAAGAAATCTGAATGAAACAGAATTAAAAAAGGTCCAGAGCCAATGTTTGCTAACACACAGTGTGTTTATTTTCTTTGAACTGAGGTGTCTAGTAGACATCAAAGGAAACAATCCTGTGTGAGGATGTGAAGAATGACTTTTGAATGTTCTCTTGGAACACCAGCGTGTAAGCAATCTCTCACCCGAGAGAGAGAGTGATTCCTGACACTGAAAATTTTATTTTATTTCACATTTGATAACCGGGAAAGTCCGACTTGGAACGAGCCAATTTTCAGCTGAGGCCTGGGCAGAAATGCTCCAGATGCAGGTCTTTGTAACATAGGAGGAAACCGGATCACCCAGAGGAAACCCACATGAACGCAGGGAGGACATGCATATTCCACACAGAAGGCACCTAACTGAGAATCAAACTGGACAACCTCTTGTTGTGAGGCAAGAACGCTGACCACTGCACCACTGCGCCATCCAAAGACTCTGCAAAGAAAAGGAAGTTGTTTAAATATGGAAAAATGTGAATACTCTATAGCTCGTAATGAGCTATAACTGGAGCTAGACAATTTGTGAACATTCTTGGGTTAGAGGAAAGTCCAAAGGGTAAAGCAAAGAACTGATATTGTAAAAACCTTAAGAAATGGCTGAAGTTTGTATCAGTAGGAATGTGATGATGATTATCTTTTAAGTTTAGTGTTACCAGAAATCTTGAAAGAGGAAGACAAGTTTAACAGGTTGTGAAGTGACAAAATTTTGAATCTGGATACTATCACAAATAGGTTTAGAAAAGAAAGATCCAGAACTGGTCTCCGAGCATTTTCTTTCTTTGCCACTAGGAGTATCCTTGAATAAAAATCCTTCCCCACCTGGAAAGGAGGAAGTTGTTCTATCACTGGAGAGATAGGTATGTATCCCAGAGACTATCCTGTCTACGGAATAGGCTCCCCATCCATGTGAAGCAGAGTTCCTCCCTAACCCAATTCAAGTGCAATTTGGACAACTGGATGGGAGACCAGAAATTCCTCCCTGGTTTAGCACCTATGTCTCTAATGGACACAGGTAACCTGTAAATGGTTCATCGCCCAGGCCCATGCTTACACTTATCAAAGGTATCAGAACTTGTCAGAGATATGGGACACATGACTAGGCTTGAAAAGGCCCTTGTGGTTGTTAGCCTAGTAAACACTTATGAACCTATGAACTCCCTGGGACATCATGCGATTTAAAACAGGTGGAAATAAAACAGTCTGAGCTGGATGATGAGGAATGACCCCCTGAAAAGGAGGAACTTACTCCCACTGCTATTTGTAACCCTGATGAATGAGTTTCAAAACCCATTTGTTTGAAACAATCTATTGCCAAAGAAAAAAATGGTGATTCAGACTTTCTGGGAGAAAAAACGAGCCAGGGTAGGAGGAGGTCTCTTGAGCAGTCATTCAGACTTGATGAACTGTCCTTGGTTTTGGGAGGTTCAAGATTTCTTTTTGGCATCCTTGCCATTTCTTCTTAAATGTCTGTTTACCTGAATTTTGTTGAGACTGTTTATTCTGTTTTTTTTTTTTTGTTTGTTTTTTTGTTTTTACCAAAAACTGGAGGAGGAGATAAAAAAATCGCTTGGACAATTTGGAAAAGGAGATTCCCTGGATCAGCTAGCCCCTTTCATCACACTTTTTTTGATCACTTCCACAGCAGAGGGGCCAAACATTAAATCTTATCTAAGGGAGAATTTAAAATCTCATTTTAACATCATCTGGTAGGTTATGACAATGCAGCCATGCAAACCTCCTAAAACAGTATTAGTGGCCATAGCCCAGGAAGAAGTATCAATAAACTCATACACACAGTGCAAACAATGAGTAGTGACGTGCAATAGGATCATTGGGGGTTACTAGGCTATTGGCCTTGAGGCCCTTATAAACCTAGCCAAGAGTTTAGCCCATGTTTAGACAAGTCAGCACCAAAAGCCCCTGTCCAGCAGGGACACAGGTGGAATCCCAGGGGTGTATTTTCTGTTTCCCATCCAGTTATCCAGGTTGTGCTTGAAAAGAGATAATGAGGTACTCTGTTTGATGTGGACAGGGAGTCTATTTCAGAGATGGGAGAGTCTCTGGAACACAAATCTGTCCTGCCAACAAGTCCTACTGATATCACAGACCAGGTTGAGATTGTGCGTATGGGTTGCTCGAGTAGACCTTAAGACTTGCAGATATGCAGCAGTCCCATCAATGCGGAGTCTGAGACTGCTTTGTATGCCAGACAGAGGTCACCTCTGAGGAATCTGTATGAAGCTGAGTAGGGGGACAGGGCTTTTAGCCTACTTGTGTAGGGTAGATGTTTGAGGCCCTGGATTCCCCTGGTGAGGAACCTCTATGGTCTCTCCATCTGCTGCATGTACTTTGCGAGGTACATGCCAAAAGGGGCATTGTACTAAATAATTGGTCTTATAAGGGAAGAATACAGGGTTATGACCTGTTTGTCCCTGGATGAGATACCCTTACTTATGAGGTGGGCCATGTAGAAAGCTTTCTGTACAACGGAAGCAACATGGTGGTCAAAAGTCAGGTTGCTATCAACCTGGGTGCCCAAATCCCTCACTACTGATTGTGTACTTAGGATATTGTTATTAATGTGATAATATGTTGGGACGTTGCTCTCCCCAAAGGGGAAGATAATGCATTTTTTGGCATTCAGCTTGAGGCCATGTTTCTGGCACCAGTCATTTGTTTGGGTGAGAGCCTCTTGGAGGATGTCCACATTACTTGGGGAATTGATGATTGCACCTAGCTTGCAGTCATCTGCAAACTTGGTCAGCCATAGCCCACTAGTTTTGGCCTGCACCTCAGAGAAGTATACCCCAAATAACAGAGGCCCCAAGACATATCCCTGGGGTATGACGCTCTTTACGGGTCTACTGCTTGAAATGGCTTCCCTTATTTTGATTAGGTGGGTTCTATCAGTGAGCCAGTTTGCTACCCATCTGGTAACATATGGATTGATGCCTAGTTGAGAGAGTTTATCTACTAGAAAAAACTAAGTTATTTAGAGCAGATTTTTCTCACAAGAAGAAACTGCAGATAAAACATTTCTCATACTTTCACAATTTAAAAGAACAAAATGTACCATATGAGCCTGTCAATTCAAAATTTTGAAAACAAAAATTGCAGAAGAATACACTTTTTCCCCATACCTAGCAATAATTTTCCACTCCTTATTAGAAATAGCAGGACTGGAATTAACTACATGCTTAGCAGCTTAGGGATAAATAAGGTTATAGCTGCAGTGTCAGGTTTAGGAATATTATATAAAATTTTAAAACACTGACGAACTTTATACATCCTATCTTACCTTTTTAGGGGCAGCTGGTTGGCTATCAGAAAAACTGCAGGCAGTAACACACACACATCTTCTAAAGCAGACACAGCAGGAGGAATAGGTGTAGGTTCTAGAAAATCCTTCTCTAACAACTCATAGTATTTTCTGAGGGACTGAGAAACTTCAGTGTCCTTCCACTGAAAACACTGGCACATTCTAGCTACTGTCTCAGAGAAAGAGACACTACCACAGGGAGACTCAGAAACTGAGCTCTCCTCTGTGTATGACTAAGAAAACATGAGGAAAAACCCTGACTTCATCCCTGCATCTTCCTGTTCAGATTCCCTTGCGCACTGAGGGGACTCCAACAACCACAAATGATGTGACTATCTTTCAGTCCATAGTAGCTGTAGCTGCTACAACAGAGGGATCTGAGGTAAAAGATGAGCAGTCTGAGGTACAATAAATGGCTATAGCAGAGTCACCCACCTGCGACTGAGGCAAACTACTAGCCTGCTGTGGTGGCAAAGGCTGTTTAGCTTGTGGCTGGAAGAAGGGCTGACTCTGGGACCAGTAGTCTGTTCCATGCTAAAGCCAAAAATGGTGCTTCTTCCCTGTGGAAGACAAGCAGCAAGTACCAGCAAAACTACCAGTCCACAAAAGTTACTTTTTGACAGAAAAAAAACACGGTGAAAAGCACTTTAAAACACCATGTCAGACCCTCAAAAGAAAAAAAAATTTATCCACAGAAAAAAATGTTTTCTGTTACTTTTAAGCTGCATTTTAAAGAAGATTACAGTCTTGAGACAGTTCTTTAAAACAAAAATGCTCCTATTCTTTACAATAACTTTCTTGAAAAGGAAAGCAATACAACATTAACAAAATTAAGAAAATGAAGGTTTTGTTTTCCCCAAAGGGAACTTATATTCCCAACAAAGAAAAGCACAAACTGACAGTTGATCCTCAAAAGCCTCAGAGGAGCTTACTCAACAGCAGCAATAAAGCTCTGAAAGGCTTTGCTCCCAAATTTATCTTTTAGTCAGCTCAGCTGAAGCTGCTTAACCATTTGGGTGTGTGGAAGCTGCCCTGAAGCTTTGGAAGCTGGCTGGCTCTTATATCCTTGGCAGAATATAGTCCGTATAGCTAAGGCTAGTGCAGCAGTGATCAGTATGATAAACATCACTGAATTTTAGGCTCAGCTATTTACATGGTCCTTCTCCAAAACCACACCTTCCAAGACTGGTCAAAATAATGAGTAGGTTCTGGTCAGCTGTTTCAAAAGCCCTCTTTAACTCTTGTAGATATGACTGAGTTGAGTAAGCCTTTCCCACATTAGCATATGTAGTATCTGTTATCTTAAAAAAATTGCAGTTACTTTAATTACTGTACTATATTAGGTGTATGCCTACTTAGTTCACAAAGAGGTACACGTTACATCAAAAAAAAATTATCACTTTATGTTTGCCATGTTCGTGGGTTCTCTTCCAGCTGCTGCCTCATGCAGTATTCAGTGTCTTTTCAAGAAGTCAAATTTTGATTTGATCTATGCACTAGTGGTTCCCCATGTTGATGTTTTTTTCTTGCTCCCATGCAGTTAGTCTCCTTATCTCACACTATCCATCCATTGGTTGCACATTTGTTTTACATGCAACAAAGAACAGGGAAGGCACAGGAGATTACTTAAAATTAGCTATAGCATCCACCGTATTGCTCAGCAGCTCAGTCAACACCTCCATTTCACAGCTGCAGTTCATCTCTGCTGAAGTCACACTACACTTATCTATGACAGCACCTAGGTAAGACATAGAGAACTTCAGTGTTGAAATACATCTATCTTAGCTTGTGTCAGTTGTCCTCTTTTACAGGTGACTGCAAAAAGTTGCCTGAAGTTGGTACTGGGACTCCATTTGTGGTTGTGGCTGGGATGGAAAGTTCAGCTTAGATCAGACCAGGGGGGAGGGGGGGCATAAAAGGACAGTGGAAGAAGGTGCATTTCCAGAGGGCTTCAATATATGAGCTACTGGCCGTGAGTCACACTGCAAGATAATGTGTTCAGTAGCAGCAGCAGTTGTGTGACATTTATTGGGATCACAGAATACATTTTCTATTACAGCCACTTGTGTGACTTTCTTGTGTTAAAAATGTCAGTCACTTGCATATATGGCTCTTACACTTTTACTGTAATTATTGTTAACAGAAAAGTTAATATTGGAGTATTGCTTAAATGTGTGGGTCTGAGTCAGGGTATCCCATAATCCTGTTGGAAGTAGGATAATAAGAAGTTATGTATCCACCATAACGTTACATGTTTGTTGTACATCTCATCTTTTTTCTTGCTGGTTGGTTGGGTTCTGAACCGAGCATCGGTTCTGACTCGGCCTAATACAAAAGCTTGAGGCTAACCCTTATCCCATGATGCTTAGGGTAGATTACCCAGATCTTGTTTGCAAGAGAAAGCACTACTATTATCTATATGTATTTATAAACACATCTTGTCTAGTTGAAAAAAGGAGGAAACCAGACACTCCAAAAAAACAAACATATCTATATACATATCTACATAATTATATATAAATAAGATTATCCACCCAATCCTCCAGGAGATAAGGAGGGTGGGAAGCAAGAATAAAGTCTAGATGGACAACAAACATGGATCATTATGGTGAGTACATAACTTCTTAATGTTATGTTGTCCTATCTCGCCTTAATTCTTGCTGGTTGGGACAGCGTCCCTAGCACCTTCATCCTTGGGTAGCTCAGGAAAACAGACTCTTCAGTACAGTGGATCCAAAGGAAGACCTGTTCTAGGAGGCCACATCTACTTTGTAATGAGTAATACAGGTATGAGGTCTCACCCATGTGGCAGCTGCACAGATAAGAGTCCATAGGAAGTTTAGCTTGAAAAGCAGAGGATGTTGCAACCGCTCTTGTGGAATGGCCTTTCACTCTGCCTAGTAACTATCTGTTATTATTGCTGTATGAAAAGAAAATGCAGTCAGTAAGACAGTATGACAGAGTTACTTTAGAAACCGGCAATGCTTTCCTTTTATCTGAAAAGGAAACAAAAATCTGGTCTGACTTTCTGAAATCTTTGGTCTGTGCAAGTAGCAGCGTAGCTGTCTGTGTACATGATGCAATTTATATTCTGTCTTGTTGCTATAGTTGGGGAAGAACACTGGCAACTCAATAGACTGATTTAAACTGTTTTCTGAACAAACCCATCGGTAAGAAAGAGGGATTAGTTCTTTAGGATACTCTGTCTTTGTGGAAAACTATATAAGGATGGCGTATAGAGAGGACTTGGGAGTTCTGGCACCCGTCTGGCAGAGGTAATGGCTACCAAGAGTTTTTCATGACAAAAACTTTATATCACATGATGATGCGGGTTCGAAGGGTGGCAAGATTAAGGCAGTTAGAACAAAATTTAGGTCCCAAGTGGCTGGTGGTTCTCTGATTGGGGGTCTTAGCAGGAAGGTACCTTTCAAAAAGGCCTTGGATAGCTTGTGGGACATGATAGTCATTTCCATTTCCCCAATATCAAAATTAGATATGGCTGCTAGTTGTACCCTGATGGTAGCTGCTGCTGCACCTTCATCAAAATATTTGGAGAGAAATTCTAGAACTGCTGTGATGGGTGCTGTAAAAGGATCTATATTGTGCTTAACTGCCCAGTATGAAAATCTCTTCCATTTACTGGAATACAGATTTCTGGTAGAAGGTTTGTGGGAAAAGATCAAGATATGTTTAACTGCAGGGGAAAAATTGAAACACCTGGCTATTTGTGGAATTGGAGCAGCCATGCTGTCAACTTGAGGGTCTGAATGGACGGATTGAACATTCCCGATGAGTGGGTCAAAAGGTCTGGAACTGGGTCCTGAATCCACGGTTCCTCCAGAAGATGGTCCCAGAGAAAGGGGAACCAAATTTGTCGAGGCCAGTAAGGTACAATGATTATCATAGTGCTGTTCAATATGCTGGATTTCTGAAGTACTTTGGGTATTAAGGGGAAGGGTGGAAAGGCATAAAGAAGTCCCGGGGACCAATCGTGTATGACTGCATCCCTAGGTGACTTCCCCCAGGGGGGAATGAGGGCAAAGGAGCTGCTGTATTTGGCGTTCATGGACATGGTGAAAAGGTCGCTGCAAGGCTGGCCCCATTTTAGGAAGATCTCTTCCGTAACTTCTTGTTTCAGGGACCACTAGTGAGGCAACAGAATCGCTCTGCTTATTTTGTCCACTATCACATTGGATTTTCCCAGGATGTGCATTGCTATCAGAAAATATTGAGAAGAGACAGCCCATTGCCATACCTGTTGTGCCTCTCAACATAGGGGATATGAACTGGTTCCTCCCTGTTTATGTACCACACTACTGACATGTTGTCTGTTTGAAATGCAATAGTTCCTATTGGGAGAGAGTCCTGGAATGCCTGCAATGCATACAGCACCGCTCTCATCTTTAGGACATTGATATGCAAGTGGTTATCGTGTTCTCGCCATAAGCCTTGAACAGTCTTTCCCAGATAATGCCCCACCCGATCTGGGAAGCATCCATGGTCAGTACAGCAGTCAGTTGTGGGAATACAAATAGGTGGCCCAAGAATAACTGGCTCATTTGAAGCCACCAGAGAAGATCCTTCTTGCACGAATCTGTGATAATTATCTGATGTGACAGTGGTAGATCTTGCATGGACCATTGGGCAAAGTAACCATTGGAGGACCCTCATGTGCAGACATGCTAGAGGTACTAGAAGAACTTCCGCTGCCATGGTACCCAGGACCTGTAACACAGACCTTGCCTGAACCTTTCTTCTTGATATCAAGCTCCTGATTTGATGGTGTAGGGACTTAATTCTCTCGGGGGTAAGTTTTGCCACCATTTCTTTTGAATCCAACTCTGCGCCTAAGAAAGTAATACACTGTGAAGGCGACAAGGCACATTTTTTTTAAATTTATTGTAATGTCTATCCTGGAACAAAGAAGTATGGTTTTGTCACTTGCTTGTAGTAGTAGATGTTTGGTGGTGGCTTTCAGGAGCCAGTCATCTAGATATGGAAACACACGGAATCCTACACGTCTCAAGTAAGCCGTAACCACTGCCATGTATTTGGTGAACACTCTGGGGCCTGTAGTGAGACCAAAGGGCAGGGCTCGAAATTGGTAATTACTGGCTCCCAGCTGAAAGTGTAAGTGTCTCCTGGATCACCTGTCCATTTTAATATGGTAGTACACATCCTGGAAATCTATCGAGCACATCCAATCATCTTTCCCAAGAAAAGGGAATATAGACTGTAGTGTCATCATCCGGAACTTCGATTTTTTTACAGACCTGTTCAATCTGCTGAGATCCAAAATGGGTCTCCAGTCCCCTGCCTTTTTTGGAACTAAAAAGAACCTTGAGTAACTGCCGGATCCAATCTTGTCTGCGGGTACCTTTTAGATGACTCTTTTTTCTAGCAACTTGTGATTCTCTGATGTTACATAGTCCCTTTGGGTGCAGTGACAAGCTTCCCCCGAATACCTCCCGAGAAGGACAGGCTGGCCACCTTTCAGGAGCACTGGAAGAGCCTGCCAGAGAATGTATCTCTGTCGCCCGGATTCTGCAGACCCCCTCTCCTGTGAGGTCAGTGTCTTCCATTGTTACTTCCCCCTCTGCCCCTGGGGGAAGTTTCACCACGTGTGTCAGAAAAACCTTTTTGGGATTTGCGGAACCACATTTTGCCACTTTTCTGACCTTTGGGATAAGGTCTAGTGGGGATGGAAAAACAGACTCCTATGGCAGACAAGGTTTTCCCTTCCTGTTCACACTTGGTCAATGTTTCTTTCACTTTTGGTCCAAAAAGGGACGAGCCATCAAAGGGGGTGTTGGTGAAGGAAGACATGAAGGGTTCGGCAAAATTGCATAAATGCATCCAGGAATGTCTCCTTAAGGAAATTCCTGTATCTGCTGCCCTACTCGCTCCATCAGCTTCACATGAAATCAGTTGCATGGAGGAGTTAACAACTGATTTGAGGGTGGAGAGCTGAGAGGAAACTTTATCTATGATCCCTGAAGCTACAGTACCGTGAAGAGCATCTCCCAGGTCTTTTAGCAGATCTCTTTGAAGTCTTGTAAAATGGGTCAAGTAATTCAGTGACCACAGTGTAAATGCCGCTGAAGAAAAAGCACGATTTCCATATCTGTCCATCGTCCACTACTCTTTACTTGGAGGATGGACAGATGAGGAGGTCTCTGACAACTCCTTCTTGGTGGCCACTGCCACCACCATTGCATCTACAGTGACACCTTTGGTTAAAAATTCCTTTTCTGTAGGAACTTTGATGAATTTATTGGGCCTCCATGGAACAGGCTCCAGTGTATCTGGAGAAGTCCAAGCCTTACAAGATATTACATTCATTAGCTGGTCGTAGGGTGGAGACACCCAGGAGGTGGAAGGGCGAGACCCAAAAGTCTCCAGGTATACCGACTTGTCATCTGAAGGGTTGGTGGGCTTCCAGCTACCCCTCGGTTTAAGGATCTCAAGGATGTCAGCAAAGGAGACATCCTCAGAGGGGGACTGTGGGGACCCTTCGGAATCATCCAGGTTGGTATCTGAAGTGATAGACTCATCAGGGGTGTCTATGTACTTCCTCTTGTACAATCTCTTTCGAGGAGCTTCCTCAGAGGGGTACTCTTGTGAAGTTTCTGAAGAAATGATGTCGCCCATAGGGGCTTCCTGAGGCTCTGGGTCTCTATGCTTGGGGGGGGGGGGAGTGATGATGACACCAACAAAGGGGCCTGGGAGGAAAGGGAACTGGGCCAGAGAGTGGAGCTGTCTGGGGTGACAGCACTCTCTCCATCAGCTCAACATCTCTCTCGACCCACTCTAAAGAGGTCCTTGGCTCCAAAGAGACACAGGACTGACCCCAAGGCAGAGCAGGTGGCTCCGAAGCTGTTGTAGGAGCCAAGCTCAACCTTGACGAGGCATCAAGGGGTAGAGTTGGATCAGACAACTGTCCACGCTGACTCCTCCCCCAGACTGGATGGGTGAACTTTGGCTTCTAGACTCCTTGAAATCCGATGGAACTGAGGAAGTCGGAGCAGATGTCGGAACCAACAAACCTAAGGGAGGTCTCGGTTCTGATGCCTCCACTACTATCGGACCCAAGATCTCTGGCTCTGAAACCACAAGTCGGGTCGGAGGAAGAATCAAGGATAGGGATGGTGCTTTGGATGGTTCTGATTCCTTTGAGGCCACAGGCGATAAAATTTTTGCCAGCACTGGTGTTCGAAGCAGTCTCTTCACCACCCGCTCCACGTCATCATCAGATAAGCTCCTGGAGGAACGTGAGGATAACGAAGGAGATCTTGCCCTTTCCAAAATGGGTGATCTCAAAGTGGGAGCAACCGTCTCCAAGACTGGAGACAGTCTCCTAGTCAGCAATTCTGCCGGCTTCGAGGTCAAAGACGTAGCCGAAGAGGTCGATTTAGATTTGTCAGAGCCAAGAGCCCTTGGTTCTGAAGCAAACACTTTTTAGGTGGCTCCAAGGCTGGAGCCAAGACAGCAGATCTTTTACTTAGTTTTTCAGATTTGGAAGAAGAAGGAGATGATGGTTTGGAGCTCTGGGACCCCTCTAAAACTTCTGAGAAGGGGACCTTTAATAAGCCCCTAACAATGAGCTTGTTTTTACACTCTAGCAGAAACCTGCTACTAAATCCATGACAAATGGTACACAGGTTTTGTAAATGGAGGACACCAAGACAATAAACACAGCTAGTGTGCCCATCAGTAATCGACATCTTTTGATTACACTGATCACATTTTTGAACCTCGACTGCCTAGGTTCTTTATGCTCTTTTTGCTCTTTAGACATGACTGAAGAAAAAAGGCACTACCAATAGCAATAATTAACTGTAAATTTAACTTGTCAAAAAATGGCTATCAAAACTACAAACCTATAAGATTAACACGAAAAACAGTATATATATATATATATATATATATATATATATATATATATATATATATATATATATACACACTGCAAAAAACGGCTTTAAACCAATAAAAGGTAGCCTACTAAACTACAAAAACACACCGCACAAGTTTAGGGGAGCGGCCCTCTAAGTTAAACTGGTTGTTAAGAACCCTCTAACTTAAATGGGTTCGTAATAGATGGAGAAAGCTCTCTAAGAAAAACGAGCTTGTGGAAGACAGTAGGCCTGACAAACAGAGGGGGTAAATTTGACTAACTAAATAAGTAAATCACACTCGTAACTAGTCGCACACGACAGAAAAAGTACTGACAAAGATTTTCTCTGAAAAGGTTAAGAATTATGACAGAAATATATAACAATTAAGCTACTTAGCCAATGAGCCAGCCTGAAGACACCTCAATCACTTGAGCGGCAAATGAGATCTGGGTAATATACCCTAAGCATCATGGCATAAGGGTTAACCTCGAGCCAATGGAAGCTCTCGAGCTTTTGTATTCAGCCGAGTTGGAACCGATGCTCAGTTCTGAACCCAACCAACCAGCAAGAATTAAGTCGAAATAAGACAACATAGCATCTTATGTTATTAGGTATGTACATTTTATGCTACCATGCTTTCCAGATTTTTGTCCGTGTGTACTTACTTTTCCAATAACCTTTCTCCAGATGTTCAATGTCTGCAGGTTTAGTTCAAATGGACCAACAATGAGATATAACGTGCATCAGACACCAGACAGGATGATCTGGGAGTTTGACGCTCTGGTTATGAAGACATAAAACAAACACTGTCAGGGCAAAAGGAGGTTGGGGGGGATCATGTAGATTGAATCCACACCAGATACAGACACAACACAAGAAGCTGACAGCGATAGAATGTTAATACAATCTTTAATAAACGTAGACTCAGCTAACTTAGATTCTTAACAGAAACATGAACTTCTTTATTTAAGGATACTGGTAGAATTATATAAAGTAAAACTGGTTTCCTTCATAGAAATGGCATGTATGTGATTTAGTAAAACTGCTTTTCAGACTGTAACAGCAGGTATTGGTAGGGGAGGTGCAAGGGATTACATTACCTTTGAAAATCAACACTATGTCATAACTAAATTACTTCAAGGTTTTCAGAACAGCCCTGTCATTTTTCATCAACTAGTAGGGACATTCTTATAAGATGTGAGTAAAGATGACAAGGTTACATTCTAATATAGCCAGACTGTGAAAGAATATAGCAATAACCCACGCCTGGGTGTGGGTAATGCTAAATTTACCCACGGTTGGCGTGGTTTGGTCCCGAGGGCCCGAGGACCAAACAAAGACAACCGTGGGTACATTTAGCATTACCCACACCCAGAAGTGGGTTATTGCTATTATACCATGACATTATTTAAGAAAAGAAACTGTTACTTTTCTTAAATTATGGCATAGTATAATGCCTGTTTACTGCCCTTCCGCAGATGTCTGGCATCCGCGGCAGTTCTGATGTACTGCGCGCCTGCGCGGTACATCAGAGTTGTGAGCAAAAGCGGAGAAAGCAAGATCTCCGTTGCTTTTAGTGTCTCGCTATGTTAAATGAGTTTAACATAGCGAGACAGTTTTAAAATAAGCAACGGACATCTCCGTTGCTTATTTTAAAACTGTCTCGCTATGTTAAACTCATTTAACATAGCGACATAAAAAGCAACAGAGATCTTGCTTTCTCCGTTTTTAAACACTGTCTCACTATGTTAAAGGGTTTAACATAGCGAGACAGCTTTAAAATAAGCAACGGAGATCTCCGTTGCTTATTTTAAAGCTGTCTCGCTATGTTAAACCCATTTAACATAGCGAGACAGTGTTTTAAAAAAACGAGTTATACTAATGGAAAAAAGTCCGGGCGACCGGACCTTTTTCCATTAGTATAACTCGATTTACAACGGGCACGCTGGCCAATCAGCGTGCACGTTTTGCGGGGGTCATGGTATAATACATATCTCAGCTGAGATATGTTCTTAGTAATTCCAAGAGGCAGGTTTCAAAGTAAGCAACATTTTTGGATTTGCATAAGGCAGATCAAAAAGATTTGACTCTAAAATGGAGTCACACAGGGGAAAAGTCATTTAAAATGTTAAAGCAGAAGTTGGCACAGGCAATGGAGCTGATAGCTCCCACTAGTAAATTACATTTTGTTTTTCAAGCAGCAGCAGGAAAAGAAACATTTTCAGCAGTGTTATTACAGTCTTGGCCATAAGAGGCATCTCAGGGAATGGACACTAAGTTAAGATAGGTTATTTTTTTGTAGCAGGAAAATGGATCCTGTAGGAAAAGGAAATAATTCTTGCATTAAACAGTTTTTGGCCATTTACTGGGGAATAAGACAGACAGAGTATCTGACAATACTCTCGGACGTTATAGTTAAAACTACACATTTGACAACCAAAACTTTCCTAAATGACAGTGAAATAAACAAAATCACTGCATGGGGTTAGTCAGATATTCCTACAGTATATGTGAATGGTGCACATTTCTGACAGAATGGGGAGTACTACACTGGGTTTGCAATAGTGACATTGCAAAATGGAGAAAACAATTATGGTTAAATTACCAGGATACATGTCAGCACAAATGACTGAGATAGAAGCTGTACAACATGTTTTGCAGTATTTACATCCAGTAAATATTTACAGTGACAGTGCTTATGTAGTAAATTCTCTGAGACTAGATATGGCAGCGTGGGCTAGAAGAGCATTCACTAATAGTGCAGAACTGATTCAAAAGTACAAGTTGCAGGTACAGTTTAGTATTTTTAAAGTTAAGAGCAAAGCATCAACAATGGATAAAAGACCTGCAGAAAGTATGCCAAGAAATAGCTAAACAGTACAGTAATTAGTAACAGGAATAGAGTTGTGGTACACCAGACAAGGTAGGTGTTCCAACCTTAAAAGTATGGACAGTTACAAAAGAAAGTGTATGTATGCAACAGACAGGATCAAAACCAGTAGGCGTCAGTGAATGCAATATCACAGTAGCTAGGGAATACTACATTTGCAGTATAAAAGCATATAAATGGCTTCCTATGGAGTGGGAAGGAACCTGTTATGTAGGGTATGTAATATTATCAATGAGATTAATTAATTACCTAAAGGTAAAATAAGAAATGTCAGGAGAAAGAGAGAATTAGGAAACAGTATTAGTACATTAGATCAATCACAGATCTACAGTCTTTACATAAATACAGCAAAAGTAAGAGTCTTTATACTCTGATCAATGAGGAGTGCTATACTTATATTCCAGACAAGACAAAATCCACAGAGCAACATTTAAGTAAAATACAACTATCTGAAAAGGCTAGAAAGACATGGAACAGTGACTGAAGTGATTGGTTAAATGGGTTATTTTCAGAATGGTGAAAAAACATTATTACCGTTTAATTGCTATAGTAGCTATTATTTTGTTGATAACATGCATGTGTAATAAACTTTGTATTAAAAAGACTGTCAATCAGGTATCTATTGTAACTAATGTAGGTCGTAAAAAAGTAACATAACCAATGGAGACATGATTTTTCTGTAAGATTCAAAGTTTGATTTAAATTTTGATTGAAAATTGTTTGGTTTTCAAAATAAAAAGGAGGAATTGATAGAATTATATAAAGTAAAACTGGTCTTCCCTCATAGAAATGGCATGTATGTGATTTGGTAAAACTCCTTTTCTCACAGTAACAGCATGTACTGGTAAAACTGCTGTCTCTCATATTGACAGTGTAATATTTTTTGGACTAGATAAAAAATAGAGAGCCTGCAAATGCAGGAATAAATAACAAGAATGTGCTTGTATGATGTACTGTATTTCTAAATGATTAGCTGAACAGAAGGTGCTTGTGTAAAAGAAAAACTATTATACTTCTGAATATATTTTTAGAATAGCTTTTGATGCACTGGCTTAACAGAATGCGTTTGTGTGGAATAAAAAATACTATACTTTTGAATGTTTTTGTAACAAATGACATTAGCAATAGAGGCTTGTTTTATTTATGTAGCGGTGGTGGTGCTGCGGTAGCGTTGTCGCCTCACAGTAAGACGCTGTGTGGTTCGACTCTCAGCTAGAGCGTCTTCTGCGTGGAGACATGCGTGAATGGGTGTACCTTCGTTGAAGGCTGTGCGTCAGGGCTGGCAACTCGGCACGTAAAAATCAGCTGCCATCATTAGCGGACCGGACTTCCGCTGTGGCGACCCCTAACCGGGAAAAGCCAAAAGACACAACAACATTTGTTTATTTATTTATTTGAGATTTGTTGACCAGGATAGTCCAACTGAACTTGTTCTCTTTTTCAGGGGAAGCCCGGGGAGAAAAGCTCCACATTACAATTAAGCAAATAAAATTTCCAGGATTGAAATCAAATATAGACAAACACAATGGAATTTATACAATACAAGGTAAGTAATATGTTCATTAGAATATAAGAATAGATTTCTGCAAAAAAAGCAAAGAAAAATACATTTCCACTAAGAAACAAAGAAAAATACATTTTCACTAATCAGCAGGTATTGAGGCATGTAGTAGCTACTAGGTAATCATAACATAAAAGTAGTCTTTAGTGGTTGATAATGTAATTCATAGCAGTTTGCTACAAATGTAACAGTGAGACTGTTGAAATAGAAGGAAAGTTATTACAAAGTAGGATGTAAATAGCAGTCTTATTTGACACTAGGAAGTGAAGGAGCATGGAGAGCACCAGTTGATTTTCATAGTAATAGGCAGGAGGTTAGTTTAGGTAGCATGGTTGGAGGACGGTAAGCAGTAGGATGGCGTAAGAGGAAAGGAGATGGTATAGTTGAAATATCCTAAACAGTTGAATGTACTCGGATGTTACAACTATCCTATCCATGAAAGAAAATGTCTGCATGCTGAAAACTGGTTTTCTCTGGATGAGCATGGCTAACAAAGCAGAAAAAGTTATAGACTATCGTATCAATGAAAGAACATTTTAGCTTGCTGAAGGAACTGTTTTTCTCTGGATGAGATTAGAATACAGAAAAATAAGGCTTCAATACAGGAAAAGGATGTTTTCAAGGACAAAATTTTGAAACTATAAAAAAGACTTTTGTGGTGAACAGTTGGTAATCTGAGTCAGTTGAGGAAGTGCAGTGTATCTGACAGTTATATCTGTGTTACAAAGAAAATGTTATAATTTCACAGTAGTGCTTGGTTGTCTGGTTTCAATAACTGTATCATTATATGAATATAAAGCTTTACAGCTTGTCTCTGTGCCACCTGCTGTTAATTTCAATTTAACAGATACCTTCTTCTTGGGAGGAGAAAATCCCAAAACAGAAGGAGAAGCCGTAGTGTCAGCAACAGCGGTAGCTCTATGCTTCTCTTGTTCTATAACCTTTTTTTATCAATTTTACACCATGTCTGTCAACTACCAACTCTTCAGTTTATCATACTGTCCAGGGGTGGAGGGTGGGGGGGGGTATGTCATCCTGGCTTTATGCTCAGCCACAACAGCTTGTACTATTTCTCAACTCAACCTCTGTCCCCCCAGTGGTGATGCTATTACTACTTGTGACACCATAAGGGCTGCCTATACCCCTTGTAGTTGCATGAATGTTTCCCAAATAGTTTGACAATGGCTATCATCACTAGCTTGGATGGTCAAGTTTATGTCTTACTAGCATCAGGTCTTTGCACAGTGATGGGCCTCCATTCTACAACCAAGGCCCTGTCATCAAAGCAGAGATATAAGTTTTGTGTGAATCACAATCTCTCCACCTGCAGGATGGTCACATCACATACTCCTTGTCTGCCTGAGCCACTATTTTGATTTCAGGCTGTTTGGTCTGTAGTCAGAGTTTTATTCCTCTACGTAACCAGCTGAGGATATTCTGGCTATTTTTCTTTAACAGTAGAATGTTTAAAAGGGATGTATATTGTGCTGTCCTCTGAAAAAGTCTGTTCACCCAAACACCAAGTATTTTAAGTGCTTATCCAGATGTAGAATTTTCAAAGTGCAGGGGCACTTCTGAAAGGTATGCAACTACTTGGTTACCTATAGCAGGAAGCAAATTTAGAGAAACCTTAGCACTGACAAACAACAAAGCAGAAACAACAATAGCAGAGCATTAATGCTCTATAAAGCCTGAAAAAAACACAATTAATAACAGATAATATTTCAATAAAGCAAAATTATGCCCGCGCCCAGCAGTGAGAAGCCTGCCACAACACTGACAGGAAGGTTAATTTCAAGTTCAAATAAGTAATCAGAAGGTGGAAAGGAAAAGCTCTGAGGTGCTCTCCTGGTTTGGCAACTTCGCCTACAGAGAATCTGCTGCATCTAAAGGCATCTGCTACTAAAACAATGAAAATAAGTATCACTTTGTGCTGATCATTTTTACTGTTTTTCACAAGAATCCAGTGTTAATTGTTACATTTCTTGCACTTCAGTAGAACTGCTGTAGTGCTTAATTACATTGTGTCTGCTAGTTTTACAGGACTGTAGCATCAACATTGTGTGGTTTCCCTGCATTTGAACTCCAAAATCAGCATTTTTACATTAAGAGGGTTTTCTGCCTCCACTCTTGTGGCAAAAGTGTGCTGTAGCAACCTATCAGAGTTGGAGGCTGTTGGCTAAAAGCTTATTGTGTGTTTTCCTGACTGGTCTGTAGGCCTTGCTGTTGTAAAACTTGTTTTTCTGATTCTTATATAAGGCCAGTGCTTGAACTAGGCTGCTTTCCGTGCAATGACAGCAGTGCCCTGTATAGATACAAAAGCTTTCAACTTAAAATTCCCCTTAGAATAACTATCTCTGCAACCTTTCCCAGTCTGCCTAGGAGCATCAGAGTTGCATGCAGAGCTGTATCACCTACTTGGGTAGCCACAGTTCACACTGAGTACAGCACCCATTTTTCATTCATGTTCTATCATCCCAGTCCAGTTTCATCTCCCCACTCTTCTCACTGGTTAAACCCATAGTAAAAAGACATGAAACCATGGATAGGCACTTTCATGCTATCTCTGTTGCCAGCCTGGTGGACATGGGCATACTGACGCAATGTACCACTGTCTCATTTAAACTGACAATTACTTAATTCTGAAACAAACAAACAGTATGTGGCAGATGTAGTTACACTATGAAAATTGAGACGCTACTTTCACATACTGACAAATCAAATGACACAAAGGTTGACAGCACACACACATTATATCCCTCACTAAATAAGGTCTCGACACAAACTCATGTATGTGGAGCTGCTTTCAAGTAACTTACCAAAACCTCAGAGTCCTCCCATACACCGCCTTCAAAAAGTACATGCAAACAAAACCAAGTCAACACCAACCACTACATATAAAAATAGACATCGCAGTGTCTCGACAAGCAAGCCCCTAAGGTGAAACACCGCACATTCAAACATTCTGGTCATAGGAGACTCTGTAGTGAGACACACAGACACCTCTCTCACCAAGTTGGATAAAAAGAGGGTTTCAGTCAGTTACCTGTCAGGAGCCGGGATTTACCAGATCATAACGGCAGTTATGTCACTTACCCAAAGTACCAGTATGACTCAGTCATAGTCCATGTGAGTGTGAATGACCTAAGATGTACCTCCTACGACTACACAAAGTACGACATTATAGACCTCTCTGAATACGTGTCGCAGACTGGTATGAGCCTCGCATTGTGCAGCATTCTACCCTCACCAAGAATACCACAATGCAAACAGAAAATGAATGACTTCAATAATTGGCTTAACTACTGGTGTCATTCCAAGGGGCTGACATGATTGAAATACCATGCTGCTTTGCCAGAGATGATCTGCACCTATCGCTGCTAGGCTTTCAAAAACTGGCCAAGGCATTAGCCGTTCCCATTAGTGCTTTTCTTAGGCAGTCCCAAACCAACAGACCTACCAAAGTAACACATTCTTCTAACACCAAGCTGAAGGTATGTCTCCTCAGTCCTAGAAGTCTTAACAAGAAACTGCACTCCCTGGATGCTCTCCTTGCCCAGGAGAATGCTGAGATCTGTGCAGTTACAGATATGTGGTTCAAGGCTGCGGAAACCAACCCAGCACTGCAAGGCTACAATGCCTATCACTCATTTAGACCACTCTCTAAAAATTAACGAAAGGAGGAGGTATTCCTATCACTCATTCAGACCACTCTCTAAAAATTAATGAAAGGATGAGGTATTTCCATTTACATAAAAAACAATCACATTTCTACAGTCGTCAAGTAGGACAACTCGCTTGAACTACTCCATGTCCAGCTGACCATAGGCAAAATTCTTCACAATAACATCGTTAGTTACAGGTTGTGAAGGCTGCCAGCCCAGCTAGCTGGAATTCTGTAAATAATTCTATGTCATTTGTGAATAGTAATATGATTTATTTGCTCATCTTACAAATATAAGAAAACTATATGTTATGTGTATATTAAACTACTGGTGCAGAAGTGTGCGTGTTGAACTGTATGTTCTGTACTGAGCTTCAAGAATGTAACCACAGTGTACCCTGCTGGAAAACAGCAAAAATGTGTATAAACTATATGCCTATGCAAATGTATGTTTTGATGGTAAAGGCTGAACATACAGCATTAATGAGTTATGTGATGGTGTTTATCTCAGCTAGGAGATAGGATGTTTAAAGCTAAGTGGTTTTTCTATTGTCTATAAACAGAAATAATTACAGGTTTCAAAGGTAAAAGTGTTTAACTGTTTTACGACTTCCAGTTCCAGGCAAACTTCTGCCAGATAAGTATTTTTGACACAAAAGTGCTAAAATTTTAAGTTTCTGTTAGCCTGGGAACTGAAGGCAGAGGTGATAAAGAATGATGTAACCTGAGATAACCCAGCAGAAATGTTTGATAGTAACTTAAGAACTATCTCAGAGAGTGAGTCTAGGCATTTTGTATTTGTCTTTGGATCTGACAACATCCTCTATTAAGCACTTGTCTTACTCTGTAATAAGTCATTTAGGGCATAGTATCTTTTAGATATAGATAGAAATACAGTAAAGATTAGCTTAGATGTTATCTGTATTTATTTGAAACTGTCCTGCAATGTTGTCTTGAATATTTCCTGTGATTCTGAACTCTGTTATCACTATGCTGTTATTGAGTATTGTCTTGTTCTTTTATTATTTATTATTAAATATAGTTAAACCTTTTAATTGTGGCTGGTTTGTTTAGATATTTTAGCTCTTAGAGTATTTGCATATGTATTCGGTGACACTGTATAGGCCACTCCTAAATAGCCTTAGTCTTGGACACACCATCTGGATAGTAGTAACATTACAAAGTAGAACTGGTCACCCTTTGTAAGGGCCTTAAGTAGCTGATAAGAGTGGTTGGTGGCAGCTGGTACTACCTTATAGTCTGGGCAGAAGGAGGCATAGCCAGTGAACCTGTGCCAGTCTTTCCCAGGAGTGTCTGTGTGTTTGTATAAGTCAACTCTCAAAGTGTGTGTGTGTGTGTGTGTGTGTGTGTGTGTGTGTCAGCTACTTGGGCAGGGACACGAAGCACTTGCTGAACAAAGAGTGCTGGAGGTTTTTGCTTGACCACTTGGCAAGATCTTAACCCTACAGCTGTGTCAGTGGGGAGTCTTATTGGGGATATGGAGAAACCAGCCCCAGACTGACTGTGACCTCTGTATGCTCTTAAGGGAAATTGTACTTTACTGTGTGTGTACTTGTCATCCTCCCAAAGTGCACAGCTGAGCATCCTCAGAGGTTTCTCACCAAGAAATAATACAGGGTATAACCAATATGTCACATGTGGACCAATTAAAAGGCCTATCACTGTGTACAGTGATCTGTGCCTGACCTACAAGGTGGTCTCTGACCCTGCCCTGATGGAAATGTTGCATATTTGCAAAAATCATTGCACAAGGGTTACCCACTCCAAAGTTCTAAACCCGATCTCTGACATGAATAGATCAAGCTCAGAAGACCGATATGTGTCCCAAAAATTGCCTCTCCCCTGGAATAGGCTTCCTATTTATGTGGCACATAGCTCTTTCCTGAACATCTTCCAGTGCAATCTGGGGCAAAGGATGGCAAATCGCAAATTCACTCCTGGGGTGGCACCCATGTCCCTTTTGGACAGAGACAGTCTGCAAAAATTGTCCAGACCCCACTTGCTGACCCTTGTTATCCTTTCTGTAGGAACTGGGTAAAATTGGCTAGGCTTGTAAGGGCTCTTGCGCCATTAGCCTAGTAATCTCTCATGAGCCTATAAAAAATATCAGAGAAAAGGCAGGCTTTACAGATAAAAAAAAAAAAATCACAAATCTTGAACAAGTAGCCTTGGGCAATCCAACTTCATCTCATGGCTGAAGAGATCTGGAGAAAGGGGTTTTAGGCAATTAAGATCATGGATAATGCTGAGGAGCTTGCCTGGGAAAGTTTTATGGTTTAATCTAAGTACCTATCAGTCTTAGTCCTACAAGTGATGGAACTGAAATACTGCACAGCATTTTATTCTATTGTTCTATTTTATATCCAAGGTAGTTTAACTTCAGGGCACAGTGGCTAAAAGGCTGGTTAGGCTTTAAAACATGTACAAAGTAATTAAGGTTCTTTGGAAGGCACCTGATGCAGCACTATCACAGACCATACTTCTGAACCATACTGAATTACTCGTTTTTTACAGTTTTGGGGTCCAAATGAAGGGGTGCCACATTTCCAGAGTGGCACCCCTTCATTTCCGTTTTTTTTCTTTTGTTTTTTAATTTTTTAAATTTTTTTAGCTGTTTGAGCTGATGTCATCATCTGCACGATGACGTCAGCTCTGTCAGGGCTACCAGCCTGTCAAAATTGAGTTCAGGAGCTCACATCGTGAACACATTTCTGGCTGCTCAAATGTGAGCGGGAACAGTTGGGGAACAAGGAACGGCACTCGTCTAATGGATTATTTAGGAACGGCACTCGTCTAATGGATTACTTTATGTTTGTTGCATCATGCAAACATTTCCGGCTGCTCAAATGCGAGCGGGAACAGTTGGGGAATGAAGAACGGCACTTGTCTAATAGATTATTTTATGTTCACTGGGGAACAACAGTCCAGCCAGAAAAAAACATGAAGATTCAGCAAGCAAGTGTGTGTGCGTGTCTATGTGTAGGTAAGTGCACGGGTTATATGGAAGAAAGGCTAATAAGCTTTGTAGATAGCTGCAGCTGTTCAAGAGGTCACTGTAGAAGTGAGTTATGGTTAGCAAACATGGAAGAGAGTACAATACCAATGTTTCAGACGCTGCCTTTTACTTACATAGCAAGATAAAAGCAGTTACTTTCCTAGGTCTCTAATGCGGGTTTAGTCATACAACTTTCAACATTTGTAGTTATGTCACAGTACTTGTGCCTTTTACTGGTACTCAGAAGTCATTCTTTCTACTTTTTTTCTTCTAATAGATTATACTATTTCAGTTTTTGTATATAGTATAACAGAAGAGGGTCAAAAGAAAACCAAAATGTAAATATCCAAAAAAAAAAAATGAAAAACGACCGGAGTACCATAAAAGGGAAAATAATAATAAAAAAAAAAAATCAATGCCGGAGTGACAGCTCATTTATTATAATGGTTAAAAAAAAGAATTATGGATATAGTAAGCACTTTCACATGAGAAAGCAATTATGGGCAAAACCATTTTTCTCATTTTAATAAACTACATGGTTACTTTTACACACTGCATCAATTATTTTTATTATTATATTTTATATATATATATATATATATATATATATATATATTTATAATATTATATATATATATTTATATATATATATATATATATATATATATATATTTATAATATTATATATATATATATATACGTATATATGGATTCACTTTGAATCATCGAATGTTCAGAACATCTGACATTCTGATCATCGAGACCAGAACATCGATGTTCAGAACATTGAAGGTTCAAAATGAACCATAAAAACAAGAAAAAAATCACAAACACTATGTTATGTGCCCCCCACACCCCCCTACTTTAATATTACAACTACGAGATCTCACTACAGTGGGGTAAGGGAAATCTCCCTTTTACCGCTATATGTGGTAGTGCTAAACGGGAGATTTCCTGTACCCTACCTGCAATGCCAGCACTCAGATGGCACACACACAACATGCAGGGCACCTTGCTGCCCTGCATACACACCCAACATTTCACAATCTCACTTACCTGGCACTTCCACTTTAAAACTTCGATGTTCTAAACATTGATGCTCTGGTCACGATGATCAGAACTTCTGAATATTCGATTATATTTGAACCCATATATATATATATATATATATATTATAATATTATTATTATTATATATTATATAGGGGTTGGGAGGGTGGCCTAATGGTTAAGGTGCAGGGTTTGAGTCTCACAAGGGATAATTGGCTAGGCTTAAAAAGGCTTGCAAGGGCAGTTAGCTTAGTACTATCTATGAACCTATGCTTATTACAAATGCAAATCTATCAGAATCAATGTGAAATTAAGTTTTAGAAGCACATTGCATCCAAAGCCTTTACAAGCTATTTTCTCAAGGAGTGAAGAGTGAATATAGCAGATTACTTGTGTTGTGGTATAGGATCTTTCTATAGCTTTAGTATGTGTACTTGTATTTGTGAGAATGGGGTGTGAAGAAAATTTAATGACATCCATATATTGTTTAGACAATGGAGGAGTGGGTTGCAATTATAACTGCATGTCTCACAGAAGTTAATGAATGATGATTTAGTTTTTATGCAAACATATCCCTTATGTTACATTGAAAATGCCCCCATTTAATACATCTGGAGGCTAGAGATATTCAGGCTCAAACCCTGTACCTTGGATACAGGGTAAAAAGAGCCTAAAGTCCCTAGCGACCACCACTTATGAGCTTTGTCCAGATTTTATGTACTAAGAGTTGAGAACTGTGGTGAGAAGTGAGAACATAATTTGTATTCCCCCATTATTGGCTTTGTCCAGGTTTTTGTGCTAAGAGATTGAGAGCTATGGTGAGAACTGAGAACTGAATTCACTAAATGATAGCCATTAAGTTTCAGTCTTCTTATTTTTCAGCAAACTGTTGATTTGGCATAGTGGTATGTTGCTCTGACTGTAGTGCATAGGGTCCTGGATTCAAGTCTTGCTAGTGAAATGCATGGTGGTAACACAACATTTTATTCTAGCAACTTTCCAAAATTATACAAGCAATGTTTAAAATATGTCCCTGGTTTTTGACCTTTAGTCCCCCCCCCCCCACAAAAAAAAAAAAACAAAACTGAAATTGAAAAGAAGTACAAGAAGATGTACAAGATGCCTATGGCTTACACTACTGCCATTCTATTTATAGCATGGGTGTGGAAGTACACATTTACGATGGAAATGTTCTGAATTGGGCAGTTTTGTCATTATTGGTTCATGCATTTTGTTTCACTGCCTACAGTACAGCCTACTGGAAAAATGTTCAAACAATAAATTTAAAATGCCCTCTGTCTAACAAGTGTGCTGTATTATACAAGGAAAATAACTTAATAAAGTCAGGAAGGTGTATCACAGAAAAGAACACATGTATGTTTCTTGTTTTGTGTGCAAGGGGCCAATGATTTGAAAACATCCCAGACTTTAAGGTAATCTTTATCCACCACTGGCCAGATGCATTTTCTTTGGATGTGGCGTGTGGGTTTCAACGCGGTTTCAATGAAAGTGAGTTTCAAGGACAGAGAAGTTTTAACGCCAAGTCTATTTTCATTGTGAGGCAGTATTGCTTTGTTTAGCAGACAGATTTGTTTGCGTACAGATTTGTAACTATTTTTCATGGGCCTTGCCCAGATTTTTGATGTTTCCAGGTTGAGAGATATGTCACAGATTGTATTACAGACATTCTAAATCTTTAGTGGGTTCCCATGAAGATGAGGGGAAAACAATGACAAAACAAACTATTATGTACGGGGAAAGACTGAAGGCCACTGTGAAAGAATGATAAAATCATACATGGTCAAGCGATGTGAGAAGTTAGTGACATTACATGCAGAAAAGCAGCAGACAAGGATCATGGTATCAAATACAGAAGCCAAGGGAAAAGATAATATCATCATACGTAGGCGACAGGATGATGTCATTATAAGTAAACAAGCAATGGGAAAAGACATTTCTACTTTCAGGAGGAAGAGTCTTGATTTAAAATCTCAGGTGAAGGATGCTACCTCATAACCACCAGACAGCCACGTACACAAAGCTGAAAACATAAGAAAACAATGACATTATACAATGTATAGCAGACAAATGTGACTAGTGTTATGAAAATGTGCTGCATGAAGGATAAGACATTTTTAAATAATGGAGAAATGGTTGACTATCAAAATTTTGAAAATGTTTTTGCGAGTAATTTCTTACTCGAAAAACATTATTGAAATTAACAATAGTGACCAATCAAAATAACGGAAAAAAAATGTCAACAATTTGAAATCGAATTGTTGAAATTTTTCAAACATCCGGTGACATTCCACAAACATTTTGCAGGGGGGCAAGGCCCCTGCACCCCTCCATGTGAGGAGCTGTGCCCCCATCCCCTGCTACTTATATATTACAACTCTGAGATTGCACTACAGTGAGGAAATGGGCAAAGTACCTGATCCCCACTGTAGTGCGATCTCCAATCAATATGTCGATCTCACAACAGCAAATTCACATTAGTATTCGCTGTTGTGCGTTCAACATTTTCGAATCGCCGTTATGAAACTTTGATAAACTGACTTTTGACAATCAAAGTTCACATAATGGCATTCGAAATTTTGATAGTAAACCAGGAGAAACAAGGACTTTATACAAAGATAAACAAAAGATCAGAAACAGCAGTGTCCAGGGGTCCTTCACAGGTTTTGAAATTCAAGCACTGCCAGTGGTGCCAAATCACATGCTTTACAGGCTAAAAGCAGCATGAATGTAAATCACATAACATACAATTTGCCTGGACGTAGGAGGAAGTGCATCGATAGACAAAATCATTAGCAGGGACTATCTAACATTTGTTCATTTCAATCCTTTATTATTTTGCACCTGTATTAAAAAAGGAACTTTCTATACAGACTACATATAAGCACTATCAATCAATACACTGAATGCATACCAAACAAGTAAACAGCACTTGGGATAAGATTTCCAGTTCTGTATAAACCTCCAGAGTGGAAATATTGAACAGGAAGTGAAGTGCTATGGAATACTGCTAAGTTAATGATATACATTGTAGTGTAGTCCCAGACTGTCAAGGCACTGGCCATCAAATCTTCTTACAGTAATAATCCCCAAGAAAGATGAAACAGCTGGTCTATCCTACAGACAAACTTGACAATCTCTGAGAAAGATGAAAATAGCTGGTCTTTCCCACAGATGCATGCTAGCTCTGCCACATGTGAGGTTTGTGTAGACCTAACGATGCCTGTAAATGGCAGACAAGAACAACAGAGGCAAAGTGGATGGAAAGCTTAAAATATATACATTACACACACACACACACACACACACACTGCACCATTAATTGCAAGAAGCTGCTGCATTCCAAATTATGTATCTGTGACTAGTTTGTGGTAAATGGAACTGGATGCAGGCTGAATAAAACACACATACTTCACAAGAACAAATAAGACAAATATCAAGGAAACACAGACAATACCTAGCTATCTGTGTACACATAACTTGTAGTTTCTAACCTGTGCTAAACTGTACACAGAGTGTAACAGTCTATTTAACAGTCTGCTTAAGTAATAAGGAAATCACTCCATAACTTTGTGCCCATGTGGGGGCTACAATTTTAAGCAGCTGATTTATGTCAGTGGCTGAGGCTGTACTGTTTTAACAAGTATTTATTTATTTTACATTTATTGACCGGCCTAGTCTAACTGGATATATGTCGATTTTCAGTAGAGGCCTGGGGAGATAAGCTCCACATAAACAAAAAAAATATTAGCAACTTCAGGTACACATCAACAAAAAATATTAGCAACTTCAGGTACAGTACTAATTTAAGGTGAACAATACAATTGTTATATAGCAGCATATCAATTTTAAAGTAGCATATAATAAGAAAGAGAAATGAACACACTAACAAATAATAGCAGCTTCAGGTACAGTAGTATTTTACAGTGTAGAATCCAATTGATTATATAGCGGCATAGCAACTTTAAAGTAGCATATAATAATAAGAAAGGGAAAGAAGTTCTTTACAGGTATATATATAGGTGAAAACATGTTCATAGGTTAGTACTAAGCTAACTGCCCTTGCGAGCCATTTTAAGCCTAGCCAATTATCCCTTGTGAGACTCAAACCCTGCACCTTGTGTTTGTAAGGCAAACACCTTAACCATTAGGCCACCCTTCCAACCCTTACAAACCACTGTAGTAACCTAGAATAATAATATCCTCCACTATGTCTAAACTCTACCTATCTAACCATTTGCAATTTTAATGTTCGTACAGTAAAAATACTTACTATACCAGTTCATACTCTGTAGTGGTTCATATATGAGTAAGTTGTTAGTTAGCTTAAAGGGATCTACTTTCTGCGGCTAATGAAAGAGTTGGATTAAATTGGAAATGGTTAGATAGAGTTTAGACATAGTGGACGATACTATTAGTCTGGGTTACTACAGTGGTTTTTAAGGTATTCTCTAAGTTGCTTTTAGAACATAGGTTCATAGTTAGGTACTAGGCTATCTGCCCAAGGGCATTTATAAGCCTAGCCAATGTGTGTCAGCTTTTGCCACCCCATTGATTAATTAATTGAGCCTCTGTCAAGAAGAGCCAATGAAGTGATCCCAGGTGTGTATTTTCTGTTACCCATCCACTCATCAAGGTTTCTCTTGAAGAGTGTTAGTGAGGGGCTCTGCCTAATGTAGTTAGGAATTTTGTTCCAAAGCATGGGTAGTCTCTGTGACAGGAATCTATCCCTCCAGCATGTTCTATTTATTGTTGTGGCAAGGTTTAGCTCACTACAGCGAGTGGCTCACAGTGACTTGGATTTCTTTAGGTGGAGCATGTCCACAATTCTGAGTTGGACATGGCTTTTTAAGTCAAGCAGAGATCACCTCTGAGTAAGCGATATGCCACTGAGTACAGCTGGAGTTTTTCCAGTCGGGCTGCATAGGCATATGTTTGAGAACAGTAATCCTCTTGGTAAGGTACTTTTGTGGTCTTTCCAGCTGTTGGAAGTGGCTTGTGAGGTACATCCCAAATGGGGCATTGTACTCTATGATGGGTCTGATGAGTGACAAGTAGAGGGGCGCTATAACCTCTTTATTTCTAGATACGAACCCTTTAGTAATTAGATGGGCTACATAGAAGGATTTCCTAACTACATTGGCAATATGATTGTCAAAGGAGAGATTTACTATCTAACTGGGTCCCCAGATCTCTTATTACCTCTTCTGTATTAAGGGGGCTGTCACCTATGTGGTAATTCATGGGTGTTTTGTTTTTCCCAAACGGGATGACTATGCATTTTTTGGCATTTAGCTTGAGACCATGACTTTGACACCAGGTGTCCGTCTCTTTTGGAGAATGTCCATGTCAGCCGGAGAGTCAATTATGGCTCCCAGTTTGCAATCATCGGTGAACTTGGTTAGCCATAGTCCTCCTGTGTTTGCCTGTACTTCTGAGAAGTATATGCTGAACAGTAGGGGTCCCAGGACCGAGCCTTGTGGGACACCACTTGTGACTGGTTTAGAGTTGGAACTGGAGCCCGCTATTCTTACTGTTTGAGTTATGTCTGTAAGCCAGTTGGCAACCCATCTCGTGACGTAGGGGTTTATATTCAGGCTGGTGAGTTTTTCTAAAATTCCTGAGTAGGGAATGGTGTCAAAAGTCTTGGCGAGGTCAAGATAGGCTGTGTAAACTGCCTTCCCCTCATCTATGGCCTTGGTGACTGTCTCAAAGAAGTCAACCAGGTTTAGTAGGCATGATCTGCCCTTAACAAAGCCGAACTGGGTCAGGTCAAGTGTTTGGAGGTTCCCAATGTCATTGTTAATGAGTTCCATGATGATGTGCTCCATAGCCTTGCAGACCAGGCTAGTCAGGCTTATGGGCCGATAGTTACCAGGGTCAGTTGTGGCCCCTCCTTTGTGGAGCGGAATAACCGTTGCTGTGCACCATTCTATGGGCACGTAGTCTGTGGAGAGGCTGAGGTTGGAACAGTTTGTTTAGGTGGGGGGTTAGTTCGTTCTGTAGTTCGTGCAAGATGCAGCCTGGGACACCATCTGGCCCCATTGACGCTGTGCTTTTGGCTTTTGAAAGGGCTGTTTTCACCTGTGTCTCTGTGATTTCCAGGACACTACACTTTTCTGGTATTGTTGTGGGCCCTTTTGGGGGTGAGAGGCGGGTGAAGTTTGCACTGAATCTATCTGCCAGGATGTTGGCAATATCAGTGGGTTCAGTATATTTTGTGCTATTTTGCACTAGCTCAAGCATATCTGCGAGTTTCCACTTAGATTCTTGACATAGCTGAAGAAGGCTTTGTGGTTATCTTTTGAATCCTTGGCTATTTTTCTTTCGAAGTTAGCCTTGGAGAATTTTATGAGGGACCTTAGTTTCTTACTGATACTGATCAGGGATGTCTTTCCTTCTTGGGATTTGCTTTTTTTCTGAACTATTTTCCTCCTTCCATTGTATAGCCTGTTTATGGCAGGGGTCCACCAGACTGGTTTCCTTCTCTTAGGGGAGTGAGTCTTGGTTTTGCTAGGGATGGCATGATCCATGTATCCTTGTAGGTGCTCATAGAGTGCATTTGTAAAGGTTTCTGCATCTTGGGCAGCAATATCCTTTAGCGTGGGGGCTGTGAAACTTATCATCTTCTCTGTCTTAAGTAAGGTGAAGTTTGCTTTAGAAAAGTTTTTTACTGTGGTTTCCTTAGCTGGGGGTGGTGGTGGGGTGTGGACATCCAGAGGGTCTGATCTAACCAGTGATGGGTTGACCTCTGGTGTGGAACACCTATCGCCCATGTTGGTGATGACCAGGTCCAATATGTTTTCACCTCTGGTAGGGGGGTTTACCAGCTGATCCAGGGCATTTGAGGTGATAAATTCCAGGAAGTGCTGGACCTGGGAGTTTGTACTTGAGTAGTTTTCCCAGTTAATGGTAGGGTAATTGAAATCGCCCAATATCAGGGTGATCGGTAGAACCTTCATGATTTCCAGTGTCACCAAGAAAGGTGGAGTGGTGGTCCTGGGTCATGGAGGGTGATTTGTAGCAGGCCACAATTTGCATTGCAGATTTGCCTGAGGTTAGCTGCACATGGATGATCTTGGAGGTATCATGCTGCGCCACTAACCTGGAGGTGTAGGTATCCTTGAATATGGATACACCCCCTCCTTTTGTGTTTCGGTCCATGTTCTGTGGCCGAAATGTGTGGTATGAATTGTAGCCCGGTAGTGCTGGGGTGCTCTGTGGAGCCTTGAACCAGGTTTCAGTTACTGCACAGATGTTGACATTCTCCATACTGAGGAGTGCTTCGAGCGCATGCATTTTGAGATTTAAACTCCTGGCATTGAGTAGCATAACCCTCATTTTTTTATTTGTGCTGTTTACGGAGGTGGGTTTGACTTTTGAGCCTTGCCTAAAAAAGGCACTATGGGGGCAGCAAGAGCCTTGACCAGTATTCGAAAGCCTAGGGGTGACAGGTGCAAGCCGTCTCTTGCGAAGCAACGAGGCTTGTCAAGCATGTTGTCCCAGGCTGACAGACACTGGATCCCTTTTGAATGACACCAAAAGTTTAGCCAATCATTGAAATTGATAATTTTTTCTTTATACTGCGGTATCATTCTTGGTGAAGGCAGGATGCTACTCAGGGTCAGGGTCATACCCGCCTGGACTACATGATCACAGAGCTCTTCCATGTCTCTTTTCATGTAGTCCAGGGAGGTACGTCTCAGGTTATTCACACCAACATGAACAATGACAGAGTCATATTTGTACTTGTTCTGGAGTGACCTGAGTGCTTGTGTTATGTGGTGAATTCTGGCTCCCAACAGGCAGCTAAAAGTAACCTTCTCCTTGTCCAGCCTAGTGAGTGGGACATCAGTGTGCCTGACTATAGAGTCGCCTATTACTAGTGTGTTAGGTATGTTATTTCACCTTAAGAGCTGTGATTGTGCGGCACACTGATTTTGTGTTTTATGTGTTGTCTGATTTGTGATGGGAGGTGCAGGTTTTTTGGGTGTCTGCTTTGGAGGTCTGTGATGCTTTTGCAGGTTTTTATTTAGAGCCTCCGAGTATGATTTCATGTATTTATGTGCATTTTTTGCCAGTGCTGGTTTAGTATGTCTATGTGAGGCTGGAGGTGTGGTGCAAATGTTAACCTTCTCCTTATGACTGCTTGTTCCAGTCTTGGTGGCGAGAGCTTAGCCTCCAATTTAGCTATATAATTGCATCTCTCGCATATGTCAATGTTTTCTGGTAGGAGGAGAGGGTTGTCTGTGTACATGAGGCAGTTGTAACATTACCTCAGGATACCCAGGTTCACCAGCTGGACTGGAGAGTATACCTGAAATTGCCCTTTGGTCATGTCTGAATAGTAGGGTGAAAGTAGAGTTGCACTGAGGAGAGAGATGAGAGTTCCCTGGGAAGCAGATTCCAGGATTTACCCACGGTGTTGGAGAACAGTGAATCCCCAGCCTTATTTTTGGATTTAACTGTAGATACTAGAACTTTATTGGCTGAGCGAAGTGTTGTCAAATTATTATAAGGGGTTAGAAGGCTAGTAAGTATTGGGGTATTTTTGGGAAGATAGAGGATATTATGGGCAATAATAAGTTGGTGAAACTGAAGTTGATTATGTAGTTCCAGCCAACCTAGTTGCTTTAGGTTTTGATAGTGGTGTGTTCTTAATGAAGAACCAGTAGCAACTCTGGCGATGTTATTGTAGGAGGTAGCCAGTTTGTTAAGGTTGTTTCTTGACAGGTTGGTATACATGGGAGAGATGTAGAGGAGGGTAGAGATTAGATGAGTATGGGCAATATTTGTTCTAGCTGTTGGAGTAAGGAAGGGTTTAATCCTGTAGAGGGAGCCTAGTTTTCTGTTAACTGATTTTATTGTTGTGTTAATGTGTGTTTGTAAGTTAAGATTATGGTCTATTGTTACACCTAAGAGCTTGGTGGTTGGGTCAGGTGATATGACAATGCCATCGTTGGATACAACTGTGAAGTCTACTGGGGAGGACTTTTGTGTGGGAGTGAAGAGTAGTAGTTTATTCTTTTTGGGGTTCAGGAGGAGGCTATGCTGAACCAACTTTCTACTATGTTAAGCACTGTTTGGGTAAGGGGAATGGAGTTCATGTGCAGAGGTGGCTGAGCATATTAGTGTGGAGTCGTCAGCATATTGTATACATGTAGCTTGAGGAAATATTAGATTAACATCATTGATAAAAATCGAGAAAAGGAGAGGGCCCAAGATTGAACCTTGAGGGACGCCTACGGTAATAGGAAGGTGAGAGGATAGATTATTCTCTCAAAGCATGGCCTCTGTTGCCTGTTTTCTAGGTATGATTTAAACCATTGTAAAGCCTGTGTATCTAGTGAGAGAGACTTAAGTATATTCATAAGTAGCTGATGGTTAACCATATCAAAGGCTTTTGATAGGTCGATAAAGTGTGCAGAGGATAGAGCATTGTTACATTTTTTGTTAATGTAGTCAGAAAAGGATAAGAGGGCAGTGGTGGTACTGTGGAAAGGCCTGAAGCCATGCTGACAGTTAGCTAGTAAGTTATTTTGCAGTAAGTGGTCTAGTTAGTTGGCGGTGGATAAATTTTTCCATTATTTTTGCTAAAGGAGAGAGTAAAGCTATTGGGCGGTAGTTTGAGAGTTCAGTTGAATTGCCATCCTTATGCAGTGGGATAATGTGGGAGATTTTCCAGATAGAGGGGATGGCTCCTTCAGTAATGGTTCTATTTATTAGGATGGAAGTAGGAAAGGCTACTACTGCTGCAGCTATCTGTAGATATTCTGCTGGTAGAAGGTCAGCTGAGGGGGTACAAGGTTTTAGTTTTTGAAGAGGAGTACAGATGAGGGATGTTGGGACTGGCTGTAAATGAAATGAGGGCGGTAAACTAGTCAAGGAGGATGACAAGCTTGTGCTAACAGGAGGTAATGAATTAGCAAGAGATTGGACTGCATCAGTAAAGAAGGTACTAAAGGCATTAGCAATATGCTTGGGATTCTCATGAGTGGAGCCTGTTGGGGTGGAAGTTTTGGACTGACCTGGATATAGGAGTCTATTTATAACCTGCTCAGAACTTTTGAAGTTTATGTTGGTGAGTTTGCTGGTTGTTGTGGTAAAAGTTTTTTTTTATCTAGAAGTATTGATTTTTTGGTAGCATTTCTCAGCTGTCTAAATGTTAAGATGATCAGCTGGGTTTTTTGTTGTTCGCTATTTGGTCCAGATTTTATTTCTCAGTAGAATTTTGTCTTGTCTCTTTTATAAGCCATGGAGCAGTTTTAGTCCTATTTCTAATTGAGTGGGAAGGGGCATGATAACCCAGGATTTCTAAGAATTTGGCATTAGAGTACTACCTGAAGATCCCATAAAACACCTACAGAGGTCCTACAATGTGAAATAAATTATACAAACTGATAATGGCTCACTAGGCAAGTTGTGAAGCAAGTAACAGCAACTTTGGAAAGACAAAATAATGAGAGAGTGAAAACAGACTTGTTGGCTACACTTCCCACGGATGGCCTTTGATATCTGAAGAAAGGTTTGCTCAAAATGACATTTACTGAAACTGAGGGACTGCTATGAGACACACATGTACAGATGTGTGACCACTCACACACACACACACACACACACACACATATATATATATATATATATATATATATATATATATATATGCACACAGATCAAATAATCTGAATTTTGTTGGAATACTTTATGTCTTTGATTTCAATGACAAACTTGACACGATGTCAATAACATTGTGACAGTGTTCTTCAGATTTGACACATTATGACAGTAAACCTATCTGGCTGTTAATGTAGAGTATTAAGGCTCTGAGCTGCACCCGTTAGATAAGTTTATTTCCTCTCAACTTCATTTGTCTACTGTGTGACTCACTTGACCAGACAGTACTCTATAGTTGCCCCTGAAAAAGGATTCTTGTATCCAGTGGGCTTTCCTGGTTAACAAATGTGTAAAATATAATAAAAACTTAATACCTATAGTGTATAAATACTGAATGTGGACTGATGCCAGAAAAAAAAAAGTGTTGGTATTATTAATCCTTTATTCTCATACCTATCGGGCTGTGGGAAGCCACAGCTTCTCTCTCCCAGGAAACAAAGAGCACAAGCATCAGTTCAGTTCAGGATACGGCACCAGCTCACTGCAGGATGCACAAACACACATACACCTCTGGGCAACTGAGATCACAGATTCAACTAATAGCTAAACTTTGGTATGTGATAGGAAAGTGGAGCACCCACCAATAAACACAATGACACAGGAAGAAAATGCAGACTCTGCACAGAAGGCAGCAAAAGTATAAATCAAACATGCTCTGTGAGGCAGAAATGGTACAGCACAGCAGAGCAGTGACTGGCACTGTTGTTTCTCAACAAGAGGTTCTTTGGTTCAGCTGTCAGCTGGGGTGCCTACTATAAAGGGTCTGCATGTCCTCTTTGTGTTCAATGTGGGTTTTCTGCAGGTGCCCCTGTTTCCTCCCACATTTCAAAGACATGCAGTAGGTAAATTGGCAACCTCTGAATTGCTAGTCTTCTGTCTCGGACACCTATGGACAATCTACTTCAGTCTCCTCCCCCTTGTCAAGTAAACTCTGTACATGGCCGCAACTGTTCGCGGGGTTCACTTTAAAAATGTTAACCACTGTTCCCATTATGAAAAATGATGGGATAGGAAAGGAACAGTTTGTGTGTGCAATTGTACCTTTCTTTCAATGATTAAATAAGAAATGACTACTACTCATCTTTGTAAACAAATAACTGTCGTGCCCTTGTGTCAGGAGTGGTGCTATGAAATAGCTAACAGCCCATCCAGACAGAGAAACAAAACTGTCCAAATGGCGGGAAACTATTAGGATTCTGGAACTCGCACTATGCTGTGACCCATGCAACTACTCTGTTGTAAAGAAAATACATGCCATGTAAATGTTACAATACAACAGACAACAGTCCATCCAAACAGAAAAACATGCAGTTCAAATGTCAGGAACACAAACTGTTTAGTGAACCTTGATCACTCCCATGTATTGAAAGCAACTTCCCACATTACTGCAGCAACGTAAGACAGATTGTGTGTGTGTGTGTGTGTGGGGGGGGGGGCAGCTTTTGGAAAAGTGCAAATGAATCAATTTCTACTGTCAAAAGGAAGAGTCTTAATTTAAAATTTCAGGTGAAGTATGCTACCTCATAACAATTAGACAGTCACCTACATAAAGCTGAAATGCCTGTATCAATGAGTTACAAAGTCCAAGGATAAAACCTTGGGTCCTTTTCCTTGTCTACACACATATCTTCCTATACTCAAAGCAATGCACTTCAGACACATAGTGGACAAAGACAAGTCTCAAACCTCAATTCTCAATGAACAACTTTCATCTGACAGCCCACCCCTTCACAGTAAGGCATTTTGCAGTCTGTCATTCACTGCAGCTTTCCCTTCTAGATAAGGTGTTTTACTGAAGTCAGTCAATGGCTTGCACAAAGAACTGAAGGGGCGGAGCAGTCTGATTTACTTTAAAGAGAGAGAACAATTAAATATTTTACAACTTTATGAAATTCTTGTGTTTGTGTGCATGCACAAATAAATCCTATAAACTATCTTCAAATATAATAAATAATTGAATAATTTCAGAACTTATTCAAGATGTAGTAAATGTACTTATGCTAATTAAACAACATGGCAATCTTCCAGTATGTACAAGCATGCAAAAACTTTCTCCTGCACAGTTCACACTTCTATAGTGACAGTTTATAAGGTGGGTGTTGATCTGCATGTTTAAATCAGTAGAGAATGTGTATCTGGCAACACACGTTTTCTGTATTTAATCCAAGTGAACATAAAAATTTGTCTGCAAATAACTGTTTGATCACAGCAAAACTATTTGCCAGAGTTCCTAAGAGGAAACGACTAGATTTATTCTGATTCATTACGGTCAGTACTGCCATAATTTAACAAACAAGGATACCAAACAGTTCACTGAAACATTAACTGCCACTGACAAAACACAAGGGAACTTGAAGATAGTACTTGCAAAGCAGAACTGCTTTGTCAAAAGAAGTATGCTATCAGAACCCACCCCCAAATACACAAACAGTTGTAATAAGTCTTACTAGAGCACTGATACCCAAGACTTTATTTTATCCAGAGGACTAGTGAGAGTAAATTCAGACTAACCCCATCCTAAAGATGACCTGCAAGAAGGGGTCACCCTGAATAATAAAGGGTCAGCAAGCAAGACTTGCAGGAAGTTATGATTACTACTTCATTTTCAAATGTTTACTATACAGAACTACGTTTAACAGAGCAGGCACAGAATAGACATAAATACTGGAACATCACTGCAAAGTACACCTTCACACACACGTATGATATGAAAAACAAATAAGCTTACATACACTTGCCCTAAATTATGCGTGTGTAGCAATGCTGAATGTTGGTGTCGTGCATACACATTTATTTAATGTGAACAGTACTGATGTTTGTCTACACAATGACATAAACATACACTGAAGTTTGAAGAAGTTGAATTAATATAAGTTTTAACAAACAAAAAATGCAAAGATTAAACATACTCCCACCTGAGCAGTGAACAGGTGTTCAGCTTTGAATACTATAGTTCTGAACTTTAAAATATCACAAGAATAACAGTTATTATAACTTGCACAGTTAAAACTGTAGTACTTGATACTCTCAATAACTCAGGATGAGATAGTATGCAGTTTCACCCTGTAATTCTGTGTAATTCTGAAAGTAAATACCAGTTTATGAACAGTTTTTCATTAGTTTGGGAGACTTCCTAGAACCAACAATTTACATACTGCACAATAAGAAAAAAGGAAAGTCCCATACAAATGCCCACTCCACAAACAGACAAGACAAAAACTTCAATACACAGAGGTGGTTGGCTACCTTTTACTTCATTCTCCATTGGAAGTCCTGTTCACAAAAGTCCACACTGACAGAGTTCATTCCTGTAGAACAAGCTCTTCAAAAACTGCAAGCAACACCAGACCCAGCTGGAGTAGTTTCCTAAGGTCCTGTTGCAACCCCACTCGGACATATGCCACAGGTGAACAGATACCTTTTTATTTCTCTCTGTCTTTCTTACTGCTTGCTCATCTTGTTTAGTCCGGTAGCTGCAAAGCAATATCACTTTTTCTGCTGCAGAAGGATGCAAGAAAGGGGGCAAGTTGCAAACTGAGCACCCCCTTTACACATTCCCCAATACACACACACACATACACTTATCAACTCTGCCTAAGACTGTTTGCTAAAAACACGGGTTATTGTCAGTGTTACTGCAGCACTGCCTATTGACAGCAGCACATCCCTGCATTGCCTGACTACCCCCTCCCCACCCAGCCAACCCCTATGCCTGTTCCTCTATGACAGGTGTAGTGCTTGGTGGGGAGGGGCTCTGTGTTTACCATCGGAATGATGGAGCTGCTGCTGCTTTCTTTTGTCCTGCTGGTGCCTCCGTACCTGCAATGCTGCAGAAAAGAGAGAGTCTCTCCCTCTCTGCATTATGACAAATCAAGGCGAGCAGCTGTGCTGTTAGCACATCAAAGAAACCAAATGGAGACAAGAAGAAGGCAGAGGGAGGGTGAGAATGAGAGGAATACAGGCTGAGGGTCTAAATAGACTGCAGAAGGAAGAACATGTCAAAATAAAAGTCTCTAGTCCTTTCATTTCAAACTGTTCAGAGAACAGTGAAGTCAAATTTAACTCAAGAGAATCTGCCTAACTTGACTCAGAAGTTAAAGACTGTAGACGCAAAAGGATAAATGTTTACTAGCGTTATGCATGTATACTGAAAGTTTGCCCAAGAATATAGCTTTGGATTTTACAGACTACATGCAGCATGTAAGTCATACAGCATGCAATTTGCCTGGATATAGATGGAAGTGTGTTTATAGTCCGTTTTAATGATTTTGGATGTCTATTTTGCTCATTTTAATCCTTTATTTCTTTGTTGACCAGGTTAATCCTACTAGGCTAGCGGCCTCTCTTCATGAGAGAATCGAGGTGGTATTTTAATTTTGCACCTGTATTAAAAACAGGGGACTTTCAAAATAAAGTGTAAGCAAGCAGTATCATTTATTACACTGGATGTATATCACACACATAACCAGTGCATGCTACTGTATAATCTCTTTCATTCAGATCACTGTGTAAAATGTTTTAATGCATATATACAAGAGACAATGGACTAGTCTTCAGAGCACAGACTCGACTACAGTTCTCACAGAGCTGCTACACTCTACGCTGTGATATCATTTTTATAAATACCATTATGGATGCTCTTCATTCTCCATACTGTAATAGCAGATAGCTGCAGCAACAGGTCTGATTCACGGTCTCTGTAGCTATAAAGTATTATATAATATAGTCTGATTAGCAAAATGCAGGCAAAGATTCAGACACCTAACAGCTAGTGGTGAACTGCCATAAAGAGTGGGGCATTACCTGCCCATGACAGTATATATTACAACAAGGTTAGCATATGCAGGAAAACATCTGATTTGCCACAACTAAAAGTGCATGGATTTTCATACCCCACTGGAACCCTGGACAATGTTTCAACCACCTGAAGTATCTTATCTATTTCCTCTTGATCTGGGCACATCAATCCATTCTTAGCTCATTTTGGAAGTGTAAGACCTGATGTTGCAAGTCCTTTCACTTTGAAAAATGAAAATATATTAAAAAACATTTGAACTTGCTACTGCACTTTTAAAGCATTTCTGCAGGGGGGACTTTTTTTCTCCTGCAACCTCTTTATGGATTAAGCTACAAAGTACCCTTTTAGTATAGCGGACATAATGTACAACATACCCGCAAACAATGGTCACATTCTGTGCTACATTGTGCTGCTTAGTCAACAAAACCTTACCAACATGTAGCTCAGCTTGAAAGATGAATGTATGGTTAGGTACTCCATTTTGTTTCTGTCTCAATTCTAAATAACGGCAGGGATAATATCTATTATGAATAGGGTTGAATTTATTTGTGAACACTTAAGTCTTGCATGTGTCACAAAACACTATTCTGTTGTTTGTTAAAACTCTGCAGTATCCCCATCTTTACATCTCAGACTCTTTTCTTTGGTTTGTACTCCATCCACAGGTTGATTTTTTTGGTGAGTGAGGAAGTAAGGATAAGCCTTCAACTGCTAACTGAAGCAAATCTACAGCTAATGTAATTATTGCATTTTTGGTAAATCCAATGAGATAAAGGCAGTTTTACAAGGGTGATTATGAGGTGAGTATTCATTCCAGAACCCTTCTGAACTTCCAGCACCAGAAGGAAGTACGCGTGCTACTTGCAGAGTCCCTCACCTCTACATATAGTAATAGCATTCCATGCTCAGGACTGGTGCAAATAATTCAATGTATCCTGTACTCTTAATACTCAGCATTTTCTGCAAAATAGTCAGCATATGCAAACACAGAAAGTTTTTTCCTGCCCCTCTACTTTTATTGATTGGCTTAGCCTCACTAGATATATGCTATGTATGCAGGGGGACGCTATATAGCTGAGGGAAATTTGGCCAGGTTGTGAAGAAAATTACACCTTTTGTTATTGCAGTTGCTGCTGTAGTTATGCAAACACCATGAGTTCAGTACAGCACACAATCACATATTTCCACTGCTGTACCGCAGTAACAGTTTGAAAAATTAAACCTAAGCATCTGGAATGGAAATAGACTGGGTGGCCATGGTGGTACAGCACTTAGTGTTGTCGCCTCACAGCAAGAGGTTCTCCGGTTCGATCCTCGGCTGGGGTGCCTTCTGTGCGGAGTCTGCATGTCCTCCCTGTGGTCACGTGGGTTTCCTTCGGGTGCTCCAGTTTCCTCCCACATCCCAAAGACATGCTGTAGGTGGATTGTGCACTCTAAATTGTCCCTAGGCATGATTGCGTGTGTGTGCTTTCTGTGGAAGGTTGGGCACAGGGCTGGCAACTCGACACTGTAAAACTCCACTGCCAGTCATGAGCAGACAGGTGATCCGCTGTGGCGACCTCTCACCGGGAAAAGACGAAAGAAGAACATCTGGAATGGAAATAGACTGATGGCCTTCTGACCTTGCCAGCATCAAAGGTGAGCATGCAGATTGCTGAACCACTGACATTTCCATGGTGCATTGTTTTTTTTGTTTTTTTTTTCAGAAGTGACCCAGAAGCACTGTCTAGTTAAGTGACTAAGACAGCATACATACTGCAGGTACTAACTGCTGGTATAAGCATTCTGCCCACAAAAGTACCCAAAAGTCCAGTAACCCTATCTATGTATGTATGTATTAATTAATTTTGCATATTCATTCATTTGTGTTCTAAACTATTTGGTCTGGTGTAGGTCATAGTGGTAGCAAACCAGACAGTGTATTACAGACTTCTCTAACCTTAGCAAAATGACTCCAACTCATCCTGTGGAATACTAACATTCCTAGTAGGTAAGCTTAGAGATGCAATATCTCTAGTGTGTCATGGGTTTGTCCTGGAGCCATCAGAAATGGTTATGTACAGCTAGAGGTATAATTTGTTTACATCTTATTTTCTGAAACATGAATGCAAGTTACACCCAAATGCTGAGTAACCCATGCAGACAAGATATTACTCATTAAAATGAATGTCTACAACATGGCTTACGACTGTGTGTATGCATGCATGTGTGTGTGTGTATGTGTGGCTACACTCATGCATTTATATCTGCAGTACTGACAGCACAAAAGCGAAATGGTGCACAAATACTTAGCAGCCACAATCCAGACACAGGACAAGCAGTTATAACAGTTGTACTGACATAGCTGAAAACTTTCTGAATATGTTGAACTAGAATTGTTTTACAGCCTAACACTTTAAACAACAGTAGCAAACAGACCTTAACAAAAATATGCCTACTCGCTCTAATTTGTCCTAAAATTAGAACTCAGGGATCTCTATTTAACTCCAACTAGAGAAAAAAATGATATAACATGTTTTCCTCCAACTACATAAATTTGTAAAATAAATTTAAATCTCCTGCTCACATCCCATATATATCTAATTACAAAAAAATGGCTTTTGAGCAAGAAACAAACATTGAGAGCTAGCTACTAGACTCAGAAATACAAACAGCTCATGGAAGAAAAAAAAACAGCTGACAGTGCAGAAAGCATCTGGTGTTTTGTACATGTGCCTGTTAATAAGGTGACATACCCCTCATAGGTTCATATAGGCTCTGAATAACTTGCTTCTGGAGTTAGGGCATTTATGTATATTTTCCAGTTTTGCACAGCTTTTAACATTAATAGAATTATTTCTCATTACAAACAAATGAGCAAAACACATCTGTTCCATTTTACCTTGCTGATAATTTTCTTTGGGCAATTCAGTTACAGCAATTGGACGCTGCCTGTGGTTGATTACTGATCACTGCCAAGTCTCCTATCAGTGGACCATTCCTGGTATGACTCCCATGAGAGAAACCCAGGGGTACACTCACAAGGTTCTAAAATGGCCTCAATTTACTCCTCCAAACATGAAGTAAATGGCTGCAATCCAATATTCTCCATTGTTGCCACACGCCTCACTTTCTCACAAAGATTGAACCTAACTACCGAGAAAAAAGTAACCTTATTTCTGCTACTTGCATTTGTCTAAGATCACAGGTGAGGATGAAGACACAGACTGACTGATAAACTGAAAAATAGGTCATGTGATTGAGTTCTCACTTCATCACCACCATCCAGTTGCTGTACTGCTGCTTCACTCATTATGGTCAATGATCCATTCTACTGTAATTTAATAAAAAGATCATTAGATACACTCACCTGAAGCATCTTATCTACTTCCCCTTGCACATTGCAATACAATCTTGGCAACCTGTCAAAAGTGCAAGACCTGAGGCTGTGAGTACTGTTATTTTGAAAATAAATTAAAATTCTATAAAAAAAAAATCCGAACCTTACTGTTACACGTTTAAAGGATTTCTGAAAGGGAGGACCATGTTTTATATATAGTAACTCCAAGATGACTAGATGACTGTACCTTGGAGCAAAGGGAATTCTCCAAGGTAGCCCAATCTCAAAATTACTATATATTCCCCTCATTTGCACTCAAATTCTCATTGTTCTAAGGATCAAAATTACGCTCCTCATACTTTTGATGAGTACTCCCAAGTCTTTTCCAGAAAGGAACATTGACCTCTGACTTGTTGTTTGATTTGAAATGCAGTATAAAACAGAAAGACTATAACATATGGAATAACTGTAAAAACAGGAAACGATGGTTGCAAATGATATAGAACAACCATGCACAAAACATATATTATATTATTCTATTCCAAACAGTTGAATTTAACTACATGAACATTATAATATATATATATATATATATATATATATATATATATATATATATATATATATATATATATATATATATATTTTCCAAACAGTTGAATTTAACTACATTAACACTATAATATAAAAAATATATGTATGTATGTATCTATATGTATATATATATATATATATATATATATATATATATATATATATATATATATATATATATGGATTCACTTCAGAAGCTCGAAATACTGAAATCTCGAATTTCAGAATTTCAGTATCTCGAGCCCAAGAAGTGGAATCCACAAAACAACAAAAACTAAAAACCGCGAAATTCAAAACCTCGAATACTGGAAGTTTTGAATTTCGCGGTTTTACTCCACACACACACACACACACACACACACACACACAATCACTCTACTACATGAAAGCAGGGGGGCATGCACCCCCCACACCCCCCTACTTAAATATTCTCACTCCGAGGTCGCACTACATACAAACACAACCAAAACACCACCACACAAGCTACTTTCTCTTCACACACACACATCACAGCAACAAAACACACCAACACACACCACGGCCCCTACCAAAATCCTTCAACACACACACACACTTACCTGAATACATGACCATAGCGGAACTTTAGAAGCGCGAAATTCAAAACCTCCAGTATTCGAGGTTTTAAATTTCGCTTCTAAACATTCGCTATTATGTGGATTTGGCATCTTGGGCTGGAAATACTGAAATTTGAGATTTCAGTATTTCGAGCCTCTGAACGGAACCCATATATATACATACACACACACACACACACACATATATATATATATATATATATATATATATATATATATATATACATACACACACACACACACACATATATATATATATATATATATATATATATATATATATATATATACACACAGTATATACATGCATTATCAATGAATTTAGGCAGACTAGTGGAATGATACCAAATGCACCTACATACCCTGGTAAAAGTACCTTGAACTTGCTTCCAAAAGTATTGACACTTGACTGGCTATAGTGTGACTAATTATCCCACACCTATACAACATGCTAACCAATGCCGAATTCCCCCATAAAATGCTGTGTTGATCTGGCAAGTGCTTCACCTTCTTGTTAGACAAAGCAGGACAGCATCTTTTTTTTTTTTTTTTGTTGGTACTGGGCTATCTGCCCGAAGGCATATATTAGCCCAGCCACGTTGTGTAGTATTCACCGCCCCTTTAGTAGTTCCCTAGACCCTTGTACTAGCAGCTATTACCTTTGGCCCCTATCTAGTAGTGCTGTTGGTGTGATCCCCGGTGTGAACTTTCTGTTACCCATCCATTCATCAAGGTTCCTCTTGAAGAGTGATAGTGAGGGTCTCTGTCTTATATAGATCGGGACCCTGTTCCATGGTAAGGGAAGTCTCTGCGAAGGGAATCTATCCCTCCAGCATGTTCTATTCATTGTTGTGTTGAGGTTTATATCCCTAGAGCGTGTAACTCGAGTAGATTTGGTTTTGCTAAGATGGAGCATGTTCAACAATTCTGGGTTGGACATGGCTCTGTATGTTAGACAGAGATCGCCTCTGAGAAAGCGGTATGCAACAGAGAACAGTCTTAGCTTTTTCAATCGTGCTGCATAGGGCAACTGTTTGAGGCCAGTAATCCTCTTGGTTAGGTACCTCTGTGGTCTCTCCAGCTGCTGGAGATGTCTAGCCAGGTACATTCCAATTGATGCATTGTACTCAATAATGGGTCTGATGAGGGAAGAGTAGAGGGGCACCATTACATCCTTAGATCTTGATGCGAACCCTTTCGTGATCAGATGGGTCACATAGAAGGATTTTCTAACCACTTTGGCAACATGGTTATCAAAGGAAAGCTGACTATCTACTTGGGTCCCTAGATCCCTTATTTCTTCTTCAGATTTCAGGAGATTACCTCCTATGTTGTAGTTTGTGGGTATTCTGTTTTTTCCAAAGAGGATTACTACGCATTTTTTTGCATTTAGCTTGAGACCATGGCTTTGACACCATGCATCAGTCTCATTTAGCCCCTTCTGGAAGATCTCCATGTCGGCCGGAGACTCTATTATAGCACCCAGTTTGCAGTCGTCTGCAAACTTAGTCAGCCACAGCCCTTCCCCGTGCTTGCCTGTACTTCTGAGAAGTATATGCCAAACATGAGGGGCCCCAGGACAGAGCCCTGAGGCACACCGCTCATTACTGGTCTGGATTCAGACATAGATCCCGCTACTCTTACTTTATGGGATCTGTCTGAGAGCCAGTTTGCGATCCATCTTGTGACGCAAGGGTTTATGCCCAAGCTGGTTAGCTTATCAATAATACCTGAATGGGGAATGGTGTCAAATTTAGCAAGGTCAAGGTAAGCCGTGTGTACCTCCTTTCTCTTATTTATAGCCTGAGTAACTGTCTCAAAGAAATCCACCAAGTTCAGGAGGCATGATCTGCCCTTGACAAAGCCGAACTGTGTGGGGTCCAGCGACTGGAGGTTCCCAATCTCTCCATTTATGAGTTCCATAATGATTTGCTCCATAGCCTTACAGATCAGACTGGTCAGGCTTATTGGTCGGTAGTTCCCAGGGTCAGTTGTGGTCCCACCCTTGTGTAGTGGGACCACCATTGCCATGCGCCATTCTATGGGCACATATCCTGTGGAGAGGCTGAGACTGAACAGGGTATTAAAATGCAGGGTTAATTCCTTTTGGAACTCCTTCTGGAGCTCTAAACAAGCTGCAATGTTTTCTTGGCATGGTTAATTATCTAGGCAAGTTCATTCAAGATTTGAGCCAGCTAGCAGCACCCCTCACAGAGCTGACATGCAAAGATGTATCCTGGTCATTGTTGGAACAGCTCCAGAGCATTTGATGTCCTGAAACAGAGAATTTCCAGTCCACCAACGCTCAGATACTATGATGTTCACAAATCAGTTACTCTTTCCTGTGATGCTTCGAAATTTGATCTTGGTGCAGTCATTCTTCAAGAGGATCAACCTGTTGCCTGTGTATCTAGAACTCTAACCCAAACTGAAATGCAGTATGCTCAGACAGAGAAAGAACTTTTGGCAATTGTGTTTGCATGTTCAAAGTTCCATAATTATATTTATGGTCAACCTATCCAGATAAAAACTAATCACCAACCTCTAGTCACTATTTTGAGAAAGCCTATGTATACAGTTCCTGCCAGATTACAACATATGATGTTGAAATTGCAAAAGTATAATTTCAGTCTTGTCTACACAAAAGGCAAACTTCTTTATCTTGCTGATACATTATCCAGATCACCTAGAAATACCACCGAACAGCATGAAAATCAAGTTGCTCATCCGGTTGTTAATTATGAAGTCATGGAGGTGAGAAATTTTTCTTCCAAATGTCTTTATGAGCTTAGAAATTATACAGTCACAGATCCAGTTCTTCAGAAGCTCAACCACTTTATCAGTCGAGGATGGCCATCAAAGCAATCAAGTTTACCTCAAGAAGTGCAACCTTATTTTTCTTACAGAGATGAGATTTTGTCTGACAATGGTATCGTCATGAAAGATCCAAAAGCAATTGTTCCAAAGTCCTTGAAACATGAGTACATTACTATCTTGCATCATGACCACCCAGGAACTGATTCTACCAAAAGAAAGGCAAGAGGACTAGTATTTTGGCCTTCTATGTCAAAAGATATTGAGAGAGTACCTTAATCTTGTTCTGTATGTGATAGTACTAAGCCACATCAACAGAAGAGCTACTTCAGCTAAACCAGATTCCTGAACTACCTTGGTCGACAGTAACCAATGACATTTTCAAAAGGAATGGTCAACATTATTTGGTGTTAGTAGACTCTTATTCCAATTGGTTCAAGATTGACCTCCTTCCTACTCTAGCATCCAGTACTGTTATTACTAAGATGAAGCATCAATCTGCAATCCATGGTAGTCCGCACAAAGTCATTTCTGACAATGGTACAAAGTTTACTAGCCAGCAATTCAAAGGATTCGCTGAAGAGTGGGACTTTATTCATGCTGCAAGTAGTCCTGAGTACCTGCAGTCAAATGGTTTGGCAGAACGTGCAGTTCTAAGTGCAAAACAGTTACTAGAAAAGTTGAAACAAGACAATAGTGATGTTTTCTGAATCTCTTGAATCTTAGATATATTCCTTGTGATAACATCTTGGTTCACCTGCCCAGAGACTTCTGTCGAGACAAACCAGAACTACATTACTAGTCAGCACTAGTTTATTAGTTCCAAGTGCTAAGAACAACAGATCAGTGAAAGCCCATCTGTTAAAGAAGCACCTATCCTAGAAGTCTTATTATGACAAGTCCAGTAAACCACTCAATCCATTATGTGAAATAATGACAGAGAATGCAATCGTGCAAAGGTTATGATCAGATTGGGAGTTGTGAAAAGTATTTGCTCATAGCCGAGATCGTACATTATGGAATCACAAGGAGTAGAGTTTAGGTGGAATCGGAAACATTTGATGCTGGTGTCTGAAGTTGTACTGCAGCACTTAGCCTGTGAGAAAAACTATTTATCTCAGAGTGAGTTGTCCGGTGTTCCAGTTCCAGAGGATATTCCACTAAATATCCCTGTTCCTGAGATAAATTGATGAATCCCAAAATTCCTGATATGAGTTGTTCACCAAAGACTGTCCCTGTTGCTAAACCCAGTTCTGATTACTATATCACTAGATCAGGTTGCATTTCCAGACCACATTACAGATATACGGCAACCTGGACATGAACATTGTGTTTGATTCTAATGTCTATATTATTGCATGTCTTATTCTAATGTCATTTCATTGAGTGCAATCTATTTAAGAGGGAGGATGTAGATCAATATGTATGTATGCATGCCTTTAAGAAGCTTTCCAGGGGCTTGCCCAAGTGTATAAATACTGAGCACAAGCAAGCCTGACTGCCATTTTGTAGTAAGCTGTTGAGATGTAAGCCTGTATGTCTGTAAAGCCTGTCAGTTAATCAATTTGTTTATATTTTGTAATACTGTTATCCATCCTGATGTGTTTCTGTGTAATAAAGCATATAAATGAACTACCTCGCCTGTTCTTCATCTATACTAGAGAGGGACGAGCGACAGCTAGTAAAGCTGTGCCAGCCCTTCCCAGGTGTGTGTGTGTGTGTGTGTGTGTGTGTGTGTGTGTGTGTGTGTGTGTGTGTGTGTGTGTGTATATATACCTGTCATCCTCCCAGTGAACGTTCCCTACAGGTGCCAGTGGTGAGGATTGAGGCTCCTTGATTACTGGCCCAGAGGTGGGGCATCATGATTTGTATAGACCAGAGGGTAATGCAAAGACCTGATAATGTGATCCAGATACAGGAAACCTTAATGTAAGTCTTCCATGCCCATGCTTACACTTATCAAGGGTATCAGAACTAATCAGAGATTTGGGATGCATGGCTAGACTTAAAAAGGCACTTGTGGTCGTTAGTCTAGTAAACACCTATGAACCTATAAATCTCGCTCTATAGACATGTGACAATATGCATCTTTTAAATCTAAAGTCAGCAGAAAACACTAAGGGGGAAAAGAGATAATGAATTGCTAAGCGATAACATTTTGAATTTGGGCACTATCACAAACAGATTGAGAAAAAAAGATCCAGAACTGGTTTCCAAGAAAATTCCTTCTTTGGCATCAGAAACACTGTTGAATAAAACCTTACTCCTGAATGAGGAGCAGGGACCACTTATATCACCCCTTTAGACAGCAAATGCTGAATGACAAGAGGGAAAATAATTGCTTACTCTGGCAGATGGAGGAAATCCCTCAAAAAAGGAAGGAAAAACTCAGGCAGCCATATTTAACCTTGATGGGTTACGTTCAGAACCCATCTGTCTGATGCCAAAGAGAGGAACTGAGGTTCAGACTTCCTGGAATGATTAAGGGTTGGCCAGGGTGGTGGGGGAGTCCTGAATATAGTTATTCAGACTTGCTAGACAGTCTTTTGTAATAGGGTATTCCTCCATTCTTTTTGGAACCCCGTTGACATTGCTTTATGAATGTTTGCTTACCAGCAGCTTGCTGGTTCTGTTTATTTTTGCTTTTTAGAGAGGACTGTAGGTGTAGGATTAAATCCCTTGGCAAACTTGGAGAAGGTAGACTGAAAAACCTGAGAAATCCCTTGAAGCAGCTTACCTCTCTCATCACATGTTTTAAGGACCTGTGTAGCAGGTGGCTCAAAAACTAATTCCCTGTCCAAGGGAGAATTTGAAATTTAATTTTTAACATCTTCTGGGAGATTTTGATAATGCAATAAAGCAAACCTCCTCATAACCCAGGCTGTGCCTGCAAATGGTCTGTTGTGATCAGTGTACTACCCCAGTAAACAAACTAAATAACAGTTCCAGTAGCAACAGCTCTGGAAGCAGCGTCAGCAGAATCTGAAGCAGAATTCAAACAGTAAGTAGTCACTTAAGACACCGAAGTAATGGAATTACACAGTAGATTTTTACTCAGAAATGGAAATAGATGCTATAATATTCCTCGTATTCTCAAAGGTGGCAAGCATAAACTTTAATATATGAGTTTGATAGTTGAACATTCCAAAAACAAGTGTTGCAGAAGAATACACTTTTCCCAAACCTATCAAAAGCTTTCCCATCCTTGCCAGAAGGAAAGGGATTGGTATTTGCCAGATATGTACTAGCAGCTGTGTTCACTAAAGCAGTAGCTGCTGGTTCTGATCTGGGATGAGTGTATAATAACTTATAAGAATGAGGAAATTTATAAAATCTAACTGCGTTCTTGAAGGCAACAAGATGGCTGTCAGGCAAGTTATAGACTATGAGAAAACATCCTTGAATGTCAAAAGAACAGAGGAATAAGGGTAGGTTCTGGAAATTCTAGTTGTAATCAATTATAATACTTTTCAGTATCATTATGACCCAATTCAAACAACTGATTCATTTTGGAAACAGATTCAGAGAAAGTGAACCCTTCAAAAGCACTGGCCAAAGACTCACACTACTCAGAATCTAAATCAGAAATCTGAGGATACAAAACAAAATCTGTCCTTTTACACCCATTTTATGATTCAAAAACTTGAGCAACTTCAGAAAATAAATAATCTATTTTTAATTTACTGGAAGTGGTTAAACCGAAAGGGTCAGCAGCCTGAAATAAACCCTTAGCTAAGCCCAATAAATCACTCCTGTCAAAAGTGACTGGGACAAGAAATGTGTATTAAGCTTTTGTTCTCTTTTCAACAAGAATTTCTGAAGAAACAGACCCACTTTTGTCAGGATAAACCTCCTTAGTGGTAGGAAAAGCATACTGGTTTGGCAGAGTGGCATTCCCTGCCCCTTCTCCTAGGACCAACAACAGTGGCTCTCCAATGCCTGCCAAAGTCACTCCAACAACCTTTGGCCTGTGGTGTTTGCAAGGACTACACCAGAGGCATCCACAAAAAATTATGGCTGGTCTGAGTTACCAGTAATGGCCACAGCAGAGTCATCCATCTGCGGCTGATGCACTTTAGCAGCCTGTTGTGGTGCCAAAGGCTGTTTAGTTACTTTTTTCTTTTTGTGGCTGGAAGAAGGAACTGTACAAGGCACTGAAGGAAAGGACTCTTTTTTTATAGGTTCATAGGTGTTTACTAGACTAATGACCACAAGGGCCTTTTTGAGCCTAGCCATGGATCCCAAATCTCTAACAAGTTCTGATATCCTTGATAAGTGTAAGCACTTACAGGTTACCTGTGTCCATTAGAGACATAGGTGTCAAATCAGGGATGAATTTCCAATTTCATTTAATTGTCCAAGTTGCACTTGAATTGGGATAGGGAGGAATTCTGCTTCACATGGATGGGGAGCCTGTTCCATAGACGGGGTAGTCTCTGGGATACACACCTATCTCTCCAGCAGGATCACAGGCAAGGTTTAAGTTTTTAAAACGGGTAATTCTGGTGCTGTTTGTTTTGTGAATATGAAAGAGGTTCATCTGAGTGGGATATGTAAATACAGGGATAGGGCCTTGAGGTGGTCTGCATAGGACATATTACTTATGCCCTGTATTCTTTTAGTGAGGAGCCTCTGTGGATGTTCCAATTGTTGGATATGCCTGGTTAGGTACGTACCAAAGGGGCATTGCACTCAATGATAGGTCTGATGAATGCTGAATACAGTGGAACAATGACTTCCTTGGACTTAGATCATACCTTTGTTTATAAGTTGCACAACATAGAATGATTTACTCACCACTGTAGACACGTGATGATCAAAGGCTAGATTACTATCTCTGTGTGCCCTTAGTCCCTAAGTTTTAATTGAGTTTTCCATTTAGGTATATTGGGAAAAGGACCAGCAGGACCAGGATAAAGTACCCATGCTATGGAAGAAGCCTGAATGTTGTTAAGGTATGCTTGTAGGATTAAGTGTAAGTTGTCATTTGGTATAGAGAAACAGCACATAACCCCTACAAAAGGAAATAAATTCCTCACAGCAAAGTTACACAAGCACTACAGAAATGTTCCTTGTCAAAATAAAGCTAGTTGACAGAAAGTTAATTCTGCTGTAAGCATTCACATAAAAGTCCATTTTTGTCCAAGAAAACTACTTTCTGAATGTCCAAAATCAATTCAATACATTTAAATAAGAGTAAAATAATGTAACAGTTGAGAGTCTATGCTTAGAAATACATCCCTAGAAAAACAATAATGGTAACTGAAGAACATTTACTGACATGCCTGAAAAGCCACTACTCTTAAAGACAATACAGCAATTTTTACCAAAACAGCTGAAAACACTAACATTATTATAAAGTAATATAAATATGTTCACCCCATTAGGGAAACTACCATAAAAAAATTTCTCCAAAGCCAACTTCACGCTTCTTAAGACAGAAGTGGCAAATTTCACGGCACCCATGATGAAGTACAATAGAGGTACGACTGCTGAATCCTACACAATTGCACTTTATAAGCACTTACACGAGTGCATGGATCGTGCTATCCCTAACAAAACTAAGATGCTATCCTCCAAAAAAATGAAGCCAGTCTGGTGGTCCTCTGCCATAAACAAACTCTACAACAGAAGAAATAAACTGTTGCAAAAAAGAGTAAAATCCCATGACTGGAGGAACTCTCTGGTCAGCCTCAGTAAAAAGCTGAGATCCCTCATAAAATCCTCCAAAGCTAGTTATGAAAACAAAATTGCCACTGATTCTCAAGATAGCCACAAAGCATTCTATAGCTATGTCAAGAATCTCAATGGCAACACTCAGGTCTGCTCTGAGTTACAGCACAATGGCACTAAATATACATAACCAACTGATATTGCCAACATCCTGGCAGGTTCAGTGCTAACTTTACCCTCCCTCTCACCCCCTAAAGGGCAAATCTCTATACCGGAAGAGTGCAAAGTTCCTGTAATCATGGCTGCACAGGTAAAAACCACACTCTCCAAAGCCAAGAACACAGCATCCATGGGACCGGACAACATCCCAGGCTACATTCTATATGAACTACAGAGCGAACTGGCACCCACCTAAGTACCATGTTCAATCATAGCCTCACCTCAGGCTTTGTGCCCACTGAATGGCGCACAGCGACGGTTATCCCACTCCACAAAGGGGGAGCCACCATGGACCCCGGGAACTACCGCCCCATTAGCCTGACGAGCCTGGTCTGCAAGGCCTTGGAATGAATCATCATGGAACATATAAACAAAGACATTGGTAATCTCCAAACTCTGGACCCCACCCAGTTTGGGTTTGTAAAAGGTAGATCATGACTCCTAAACCTGATAGACTTCTTTGAAGCAGTCACCAAAGCTGTAGACGAGTGTAAGGTGATTCACACAACCTATCTAGACCTTGCCAGGGCTTTCGACACCATCCCCCACTCTGGAATTATAGATAAACTCTCTAAACTAGGTATAAATCCCTATGACACAAGATAGGTTGCCAAATGGCTCACTGCCAGAACCCACACTGTGAAACTAGCAGGCTCCAAATCCAACTTCAGACCAGTGACAAGTGGAGTAGCACAGGGCTCAGTCCTGGGTCCTCTCCTGCTTGGTATCTACTTCTCTGAAGTACAGGCTAACACAGAAGGGCTTTGACTAATGAAGTTTGCAGATGATTGCAAACTAGGAGCAATAATCAAAACTCCTAACGATGTGGACATGCTACAAAAGGGCCACACTGAGACAGATGCCTGGTGTGAAAGCCATGGCCTCAAGCTCAATGTCAAAAAGTGCATTGTCATCCCCTTTGGTAAAAACTCTGTACCACATAGGCGGTAGTAAACTTAACACCAAAAGTGTGATAAGAGACCTTAGAACATAGGTGGACAGTAGCCTCTCCTTTGATAATCACATTGCCACAGTAGTCAGAAAATCCTTCTACGTGGCACACCTCATCACAAAAGGTTTCTCATCCAGGAAAAAAAAGGTCATTGTTCCCCTCTACTCATCATTCATTAAACCCATTGTAGAGTACAATGCCCCTTTTTGGTATGTACCTCACAAGACATCTACAACAACTGGAAAGACCGAGAAATACCTCACAAAGAAGATTACCGGCCTCAAACAGATGCCCTATGCAGACCGTCTCAAAAATCTCCATCTTTACTCTGTCGCATATCGCCTACTCAGAGGCGAGCTCTGCCTAACATACAAAGCTATGTCAAACCCAGAACTGTTGAACATGCTCCACTTAAAGAAATCCCAATCCCTCCAAGCTACACGCTCTAGGGACCTACACCTTGTCACCACAATAAACAGAACATACTGGAGGGATAGATTTCTGTCCCAGAGACTTCCCATACTCTGGAACAAACTACCTATCTATATCAAACAAAGCTCTTTATTAGCACTCTTCAAAAACAATCTTGATGACTGGATGGGAAATAGGAAATTCACCCCGGGGATCACTTCTGTGGCTCTGCTCGACAGTGGCACAGGAACAAAATTTTCTTGGGTGGCGAAAGCCAGGGTACTTTCTTGGCTAGGCTTATACAGGCCCTAAGGCCAATAACCTAGTACCTCCCTATGAACCTATGTATGGAAGGGGTCCCCAGAAGGGGTCTTATCTGCCTGACAAGCTTTGGACAACAGCTGATCCAGGGAAGCCTTAGAGATGCACCTGCATGAGGCTTCAATTATGTAATTACATTATTGTTATAATGAAAAAATTAATAAAACCTTTTGAATAAATAAAAAAGAAAGTACTGAAGATTTTTAGTCAGTCTGGCTGCTTTTGTATTTCCATCCAAAAGGTATTAGGTTCATAGGTTGGTACTAGGCTATCGGCCCTAGGGCCTATACAAGCCTAGCCATAACAATTCCCTGGCTATTTCTTCCCACACTATTTACTTCCCTGGACCCCTGTCTAGCAGGGCAACTGATGTGATCCCCGGGGTGAATTTCTTTTCTCCCATCCAATCATCACAGTTCCTTTTGAAGAGGGCCAAAGAGGCACTCTGCTTGACATGTATGGGCAGTCTATTCCAGAGTCTGGGGAGTCTCTGGGTCAGGAACCTATTCCTCCAACATGTTTTGTTTATTGTGATGACTAGATTTAGATCCCTGGAGCGTGTGGCTCTGAGGGATTGGGATTTCTTTAAGTGTAGAATGTCCAACAGCTCTGGGTTTGACATGGCCTTGTATGTTAAGCAGAGATCGCATCGGAGTAGACGATATGTGACAGATTATAGCTGGAGTTTTTTAAGGCAGTCAGCATACGGCATCTGCTTTAGGCCTGTGATTCTTTTAGTGAAGTATTTCTACGGCCTTTCCAGTTGTTGCAGATGTCTTGAGAGGTACATAAATATACATCTTCAATCTGTAAAGCTCTTTCCAGTGGTGAGAATCAAACCTTGCACCTTGTGGTTGAAAGGCATACACCTTGACCATTGTATCACTTGCCTTTTCTGGGCAAAAATTAGCATTTAGGCAGCCAGAGTGATTATGGTGGAGGGGGGTTAGAGCTTTGGAAAGCTGTCTGGGTGCTGTGTTCTTGGTACAGATACAATCCACAGGCTACTGTAGCAGTGAGATTGATTCATGGTTGGATGCATTCTGTGCAGTTTGCATGGATTCCTTGTATGAGGTTTCTTTAGGGTCTTTGATTTTTTTTCCCTCACATCACTGAGCCATGTTAACAGATAAAATGGTTTACATGTCTGCATTGCCAATTGATGTGCATGCAGTATGTTTACATAGTAGAAAACACATCTGACACAGATATCCTTCAGAAGGGTCTCACAGAAACGGATAACTGGTGGGCCTAAAGTTAAATGCCAAAAATGCATAGTCATACCCTTCGGAAAACAAGCTAGCTACCAAATAGGTGGCAATCCACTGAAAGAAGTTATCAGGGACCTGGGGACCCAGGTTGATAGTAGTCACACCCATGTAGCTAAAGTAGTTAGGAAGTCCTTCTACATTGCCCACCTTATCATGAAGCATCTAGATCAAGGGAGGTCATAGTCCCTTTACTCATCACTCATCAGACCAATGATTGAGTACAATGCCCCATGAATGTATCTGACCCGACACTTGCAGCAGCTGGAGCAAAAGTTCCTCACCAAAAGGATAAAGGGTCTCAAAAATCTGTCCTATGCTGCCCGACTGAAAGAACTCCCTGGAGGATAGATTCATCACCCAAAGACTCCTATGCTGTGGAACAAAAGTACATGTGAGGCAGCTGGCCTTGTTCAAGAGAAATCTTGACCAATGGATGGGAGATCGCAGATATACCCCAGAATTACCTCAGTGTCACTGAGAGGCACAGCAAAATAATGGGTACACAAAACAATGGGCTAGGCTTATAAATGCCCTCGGGCAGATAGCCTAGTATGAACCTATGAACCTATGAACCTATATGTGGACTGGCATTCCATCTGGAAATGCCCTTTAAGTGTGGGATAGGCCCTGGTTCTCCTGTAACCCTAAGCACAATAAAACAAGTATCACAAAAAGATTGAATTATTTTCTATTTGATTTTCAAGCAATCAGTAGTGTTTCAGCAATGTACAGCTGGATAAAGTCCTTACACAGTAACACCAGTTGAGTAATTCATTCTTGGCTTGAAAGTGTAGTCAAATACATATATTATGTTCCCCTATTCTTTAGCCCCATACCCCCTACAAATCAATAGTCTCTGACTCACTTTTCTGCTAAGCAACAGATTCACTCCCTGACTGACAAACTGAGAAACCCTGTCAATCAGAAGTAGATAGCCCAGCCTTCAAGGGTAGCACCGAAGCAGACAGAAAGTACAGTTTTGTACCTACCATAAATGTAGATGTCCGATAGATATGCAACTGCAGTCATAACATATGGGTTGTCCTGCCTCAGGCAGCCCTCGGTCGGCCGGATTCCAAAGTCTGGGTCCGACGTCGGCTGATGTCGCATTTCTCTCCGTCGTCAGAGCGGCTGGAGTATATAAGCATCAGCCGACGCCATCTTCTTCAGTGTTTCTTGCCCCAGGTGCCAGGTGCCCTCCAATGAAGGCTGTAATCAAATTGGAAGACAAAAATAGGTTTCCAGACAATAAATAAGCAATAAACAGATACACCATAACAGATATCCCCAGCTAAGGATAATAGGGATAGGAGTGGACCCAAGGCATAGAGGGGAAGGAGGGAGGGAAAACCCGACTGCAGTTGCATATCTATTGCACATCTACATTTATGGTAGGTACAAAACTGTACTATGTCCTTCAAGAATGCAACTGCAGTCATAACATATGGGTTGAATACCATAGCTTAGCTGGGGGAGGTGGTATGCTCTAGGAAAAGGATGGTGTAGCTATCAATCCCTGCAGGACTGCCGAACCAAACCCTGCTCTGGATCTGGAATATAAAGGGAGGTTGTAGTGTTTGGAAAATGTATGCACGGAGCTCCATGTGGCAGCTTCTAGAATGTCTTTTGTAGGCACCCCTCTTAAAAAAGCTGTAGAGGTGGCTGTAGCTCTGGTGGAGTGTGGTCTGACATTGGCTGGCACACTCTTTCCATGGAAGGAATAACAGAATCTGATGCAATATCCAATCCATTTTGAAATTGTCTGTTTGGAAATTGCTTTTCCTTGTATTCCAGGAGCGTAAGCTAAAAAAAGCTGATCAGACTTCCTACTTGTCTTGGTTCTGTCTAGGTAGTAGCGAAGTTGTCTGTGTATGTCCAAGGTATGTAACAGTCTTTCCCCTTTGTTCTCAGGATTGGGAAAGAAAGTAGGCAGGTGAATTGCTTGATTTAAAGAAACCCTGGATACCACTTTTGGCAGAAAAGTAGGGTTGGTTCGTAGGGAGACCCTGTCTCTGTGAAAAGTTATGAACGGTGGTATTGCCATTAAGGCCTGTAATTCGAAACCCTTCTTGCTGAGGTTATGGCCAGCAGGAAAGCTGTCTTCCAGGAAAGAAATTGTAACTCCACAGAAGCTGCTGGCTCGAAGGGAGGTAAAGTCAATTTTTCTAGGACAAAATTGAGGTCCCAAGCTGGTACTGGTGCCTTTCTGGGGGCTTTATATTCTTGATTCCTCTAAGAAATTGCCTTAGCAAAGGATGTGAAAACACAGGTGGATCAGTGTTGTATCTAGCTGAGATAGCTGAAGCATGTATTTTTATGGAAGAGTATGAGAGTCCGTTATGTAACATATCTGCCAAGTATTCCAGAATGAGAGGGATGCTCAAAAGTGATGCATCATGACCCTTGTTGGTATTCCAAATGCTGAATCTCTTCCATTTGGCTGAGTAAGCCTTTCTGGTGGATGGTCTGCGGGCTTCTGTTAGTATCCGCTGAACTTCCTTGGAGAGAGTAAATTGAGGTTATTTATGGGATTTCCCAAGCTGTTAGCTGTAGAGTCTGGATGTTGGGATGAATAGCCCTGAAGTTGTGTTGAGTCAGAAGTTGAGGCCATTGTGGAAGGGCCCACATTTTGTTGTGACATATGCTCCGTAGTAGTGGGTACCAGTGTTGTCTTGGCCAGTCTGGAGCTATTAGGATCCCCTTGGTTGCTCTGCCTTGATCTTTAATAACACTGTGGTCATCAGTGGCAGGGGTGGAAATGCATAAATTATTAGGGAGCTCCAGTTGAATGAGAGGGCATCTACTTTCCATGCTTGTGGATGATATGTCCTTGAGCAGAACTTTTGTAAGTGATGATTGAGGTGGGAGGCAAATAGGTCCACGTCCGGCCTGCCCCATCTCGAGGTGAGTCGTATAAAGATGTCTGGATGTAGCCTCCATTCGTGGGGGTCCAGGAAATTCCTGCTTAGACTGTCCGCCAGAACATTGTCTTTGCCTGGAACAAACTGGGATTGTAGCTGTATGTTTAGACCCAGTGATTTTTCCCAAAGATTCATTGTCAGTCTGCAAAGGGGGTAAGAATGAGTGCCCCCCTGCTTGTTTATGTACCACATCACAGTGGTGTTGTCTGTCCGTATTAGTAGGTAGCCTTGTTGAAGTTATTGTCCAAAGGCCTCGATGGCATGCATTACTGCTAGCATTTCTTTTTGGTTGATATGCAGATATGTTTCCTTTGGGGACCATTGCCCTTGAATACATCTGCCCTCCATGTGCGCCCCCCATCCAAGGTCTGAGGCATCTGTGGTCATTGTCTGTGTTATCTGAGGTTTTTTGAATGACATGCCTGTGTTTAACTGGCTTACTGTGGCCCACCATAGAAATTCCTTTTGTAGACATGGAATGAGTGGAATAATTGCTTCTAGGTTGTTGCTGTGTTGAGACCATAAGCTTTTTAAGTACCATTGAAGCTTTCTCATGTGTAGTCTTGCTAGTGGGACCAAGAGAATGCAGGATGCCATGTAACCCAGGGCCTGTAGGAAACTCCTTGCAGTCATCTGGGTGAGCTTTGCTAAACTTTTGAAGTAATGAGTTAACTTCTTTTGCTTGTCTTCTGTCAGGTAAGCCATTTGAGAGGCTGTGTCTAGTTTGGCTCCTCAGAAGGTTATTTGCTGGGATGGCTGAAGTCTTGACTTTTGAAAGTTGACTGTGTATCCCAGAGCCTGTAGCAAGTGTATGACATAATTCAAGTTTTTGTCAAGGTTAGTTTGTTGTCCGCTTGTATGAGGCAATCGTCCAGGTACGGGTAGATTTGAATCCCCTGGAGCCTGCAATGAGCAATTACTGATGCCAGGCATTTCGTGAATACTCTGCGCGCAGTAGATAAGCCAAATGGCAATGCTGAGAATTGATAATGCTCTGGCCCTGCAAGAAATCTGAGGTATCTTCTGCAGCTGTGTCTGATAGGGACATGCAGGTATGCCTACTTGAGGTCCAGAATAATCAGCCAAGACCCCTTGCCTAGCATGGGAAGGAGTTGCTGTAAAGTCAGCATTTTGAACTTTGGTACTATGAGAAAAGTCTTTAGAGCGGACAAGTCCAGTATTGGTCTCCATTGAGTTTCTTTTCTTGGAACAAGGAACAGTCTTGAATAAAACCCCTGACCTTGTTCTTGTTGTGGAACTTTTTCTATTGCTTTGATCTGAGAAAGCAGAGAAATTTGCTTGATAGCCTCTGCCCTCTGATTTTGTGGAAGGTTTGGCATGCCTTGTTTTCTTGGCAAGGTATGAAAGTGGAACCTGTAACTGTGGTCTATAATGTCCAGTATCCATTTGTCTTTTGTCAGTTTGTGCCAATTTCTTGAAAACAGAGATAACTTTCCGCCCAAAGGAGCTTCTGTTTGCTCCTTGGTCAGCGGAAGTAGAGGAAAGTCATTGAGCTTGTCCCTGCGGGGCAGGAGAAACCCCTGTGTCACTTCTTTGGTTTGTTGGTTGCCATTGTCGTCCCCTGTAGGATCCTCTGTATTGCCCTCTTCCTCGGGCACGCCTGTTTTTACCCCTTTGACATTTTTCAGGATTAGGAAAGGACCAGTTTTCAGAAGG
>NC_056748.1:707001094-707163594 GCF_019279795.1 Protopterus annectens | reverse complement strand
TTCCAGCACCTCTGATATTTCCTCAAACCCCTCAAGCACTGATACTGAGACAGAAGCTTTGGATGAACAAATTTCACCTTTACACAAGAGACCGAGGGGCAGAACAGGCCCTTTAGAAGAGGAGGGCGGAAGCACCGCAGGCAGACCAGGGAGCAACATGGAAAAAATATTCAGGGACCTTATCAAAATGTAGAACTCGATGGTCATGCAGACATGGATGATCTCATAAGTCAATTTAACTGACAACACCTTTTGAAAGAAGTGTGCTTTATAAAGGATCTAGCTACGTACCTTCTTGTTTTGTTTCTGAATATGATGCATGTCTTGATTTAAAACAATTTTGCAGGAATTTAAATCTTAAGTATTTTTCCAGTAATAAATCTGATACTGAAAATGCTACTAATACTGCTGATTCTCTTGACTCTTTTCAGTTCAGGAAGTCCACTTTTCAACCACCATATCATCCTCGAGTTAAGCTTTTTGAGGATTTAGTTTTACTTGAGTTACATATGGGACAAAACTCTATATTTAGGGAGTTTGGTGACAATTTAACGAAACAAGAAAGACAGGCACTAGCACATCTCAAAAATAATCATGACATTATAATAGTTAATGCTGATAAAGGGAGAGCGGTAGTCATCTGGTCTAAAAAAGATTATCTAACTGAAGCAGATAAACAGTTGAATGATGTTAGATTTTATTATAAATTACCTTTAGATCCTGCTATGGACTTTAAGAAAAAGATTGATACATTTTTGCACACTGCCGTTACAAATGGGGATATGTCAGATTCCCTATATAAACAACTGACAGTGGACAATCCAAAACCCCAGAGGTTCTACATTCTCCCCAAAATTCACAAAACTATAAATAACCCTCCCGGAAGACCCATCATCTCAGGACGTGGATCTTTGACGGAACCTTTGTCTGTTTATTTGGAACAACAACTAAAACCTTTATTAGGACTTGTTAGAGCCAGGCTTAAAGATTCTGGTGAATTTTTATGTCTCATGAATGATTTGCAAGTTGAACCTGATTTTTTTCTTTGCACACTTGATGTGCAATCACTATACACAAACATTCCACACCATGGTGGTATTTCAGCTCTTAGATATTGGCTCACCTTATATGGGAAATACAGCCATACCCACACTGAATTATTGATTGCTTTGCTTAAGATAGTATTGGAATATAATGTTTTCTACTTTCATAGTGACTGTTACCTACAAATGAGAGGCACGGCCATGGGCACCACATTTGCACCAATTTATGTGGATCTTTATATGGGATATCTTGAGTGGCAATTAATTTACTCAGATAAAAACATCTTTAAGAAAGACTTGGTGATGTGGCGTCACTATTTGGACGATTGCTGGGGTGTCTGGTCTGGAAATTTAGAAGGTTGGAAGGAATTTGTAAGATACCTTAATTCCAATACTCTTGGTTTAAAATTCACTGATAGAATTAGAAGTTATGTACCTACCATAACGTTCCATGTTAGTTGTCTTCTCTCGCCTTCTTTCTTGCTGGATGGGTTCGGAGCCGATCCTCGGCTCCGACTCGGCACTTGCTAAGCTTGAGAACTCCTTTTACCAGCTCGAGGCAACCCTATATCCCATGATGCAAGGCGAGACTACCTCAGATCTCGTTTAGTAGCTATAGAACCCTGCTAATAATACTAATCCCAAAGGAAGAGCAAAAACTAGCCTAGAAGAACTAGGCAAAAAGTTCTTAAGATAGACTCTCTGAAGAAAACTAAGGAGAGTGAATCTGAGAAAGAGAAGTTCTTCAAGATCTGTCCAGGCCAGGGGGAAGGAGGGAGGGACGCAAGAAAGAAGGCGAGAGAAGAAAACTAACATGGAACGTTATGGTAGGTACATAACTTCTAAATGTTAAGTTGTCAATCTCGCCTTCATTCTTGCTGGATGGGACCGTGTCCCTAGCACCTGTATCCCGGGTGGCTCAATGGAACAGACTCTTGAGTACTGTGGAACCAAAATTGGCTCTGTCCCTGGAGGCCAAATCTAATTTATAATGAGAGACAAAGGTATGAGGAGTGGCCCAAGTAGCTGCTGCACAAATGGTATCAATGGGTAGCCTATCCTGAAAGGCTGTAGAAGTGGATAGGCTCCTGGTTGAATGTGCCTTCGGTTTTGAGGGTAGTTGCTTGCCTCTGAGCGAATACACATAAGAAATGGCGGAAGACAACCATCTGGATAAGGTCACTTTCGACACTGGGAGACCTTTCCTGTTTTCTGCATAGGAAACAAATAATTGATCCGATTTCCTGAATTGTTTAGTTCTATGCAAATAATATCTGAGCTGACGATGGACATCCAAAAAATGAAGTTTTTGTTCAGCTTTGTCAGAATAATTAGGGAAAAAAACTGGTAGATCGATGGATTGATTAATATTAGTCTGAGAAACAACTTTGGGCAGAAAAGATGGATTTGTTCTCAAGGATACCCTGTCCTTGTGAAAAACCAAGTATGGGGAACGGATGCAGAGAGCTTGAATTTCAGATACCCTCCTTGCTGAAGTGACAGCCAGTAAGAATATTGTTTTCCAGGTCAGTAACTTTAAGGGGCATGAAGCAGACGGTTCAAAGGGGGGTAAAATCAAGGATGCTAACATCAAATTCAGATCCTATTGTGGAGGAGGATGTTTTATTGGAGGCTTTAGGAGAAAAACTAATCTCAGAAAAGCTTTGCATAGTCTATGCGACATAATGTTATGATCTTGCAAGCCAACATGATATTTAGAAATTGCCGCCAACTGTTGATGAAGAAGATCCTGACTGAAAAACTTCAGCCAGAAAATCTAAAATTGAATGCACAGGTGCAGTAAAAGGATCAATGTGCCTGGAGTTTGCCCATAGGGAAAAACGTCGCCACTTGCTAGCATAAACCGTTCTGGTGGACGACTTCAAGGAAGCTAATAAGATATCTCTGACAGGATCAGAGATCATAGGAAGCCTGGCTAGGGAAGGAAGTGGAGCAACCAAGCAGTGAGGTTGAGAGAACGAATGGCCCGGTGCTGTTGACCCGATTGGTGGATCAGAAGATCCGGAACTGGGTCCAGATGCCAAGGCTGCACCAGGAGGTGACGATGTAGGGTCGGAAACCAAATTTGTCAAGGCCAGTAAGGGGCAATGAGAATCAACTTGGCTCTCAAAACGGTAGCTTTCTGAATGACCTGTGGAATTAAGGGGAAAGGGGGAAAAGCGTACAGAAGTCCCCGGGGCCAATCCTGGGTTAGAGAGTCTCTCAGGGGTTGGCCTGGTAGGGGAAAGAGGGTGAAGAAGTCCGGGCATTTGCTGTTTTGGGGTGTAGCAAAAAGGTCGCAACAAGGGGTGCCCCACTTCAGAAATATCTCGTCCACTACCGATTGATTGAGAGACCACTCGTGAGGCATGAGAATGGCTCTGCTCAGTCTGTCCGCTAAGAGGTTGGACCTGCCGGGGATGTGTGTTGCTATCAGAAACCGATGAGAGGAGATTGCCCATTGCCAAAGTCTGAGAGCTTCTCGACACAAAGGATAGGACCTGGTCCCGCCCTGTTTGTTGATGTACCAGACTACAGACATGTTGTCCGTTTGAACTGCAATAGTCCCGAGGGAAGAAAGTCGTTGAGGGCTTGCAACGTTAAAAGCACCGCTCTCATCTCCAGGACATTTATGTGCAGATGGTATTCTGTGGGTTGCCAAGTCCCGTGGACCATCCTGCCCTGATAATGCCCCCCCACCCGATCAGAGAGGCATCCGTAGTGACTGTGGCAACCGGAGAAGGGGGAACAAATGGTCGGCCCTGATGAAGCAGAGGGGAAGATATCCACCAGGTTAGATGAGTCCTGCACGATTGTGTAACCAAGATTTCGTGCCTCATGTGTAGGTTCTGGAACGACCACTGAGTGAATAACATCCACTGCAGAAGACGCATGTGGAAGCAAGCTAATGGTAGAAGTACAATGGCTGCAGCCATAAGACCTAGAACCTTGAGAACCAATCTGGCTCTGACTTTGTTGCTCAGTAGAATGATTTGAACTTATTTTTGGATGTCCAGAATTCTCTGATTTGTTAGTCTGGCTAACATACTGACGGTGTTTAGTTCTGCGCCTATAAAGGTGATAGATTGGCAAGGCAGCAGAGAAGATTTTTCGAAATTCACCGATATTCCCAACTTTTTGCAAAGCTGCAGAGTGTAGTCTCTGCTCTGAAGAAGCTGATGCTTGGTGGTGGCGGAGAGGAGCCAGTCGTCCAAATAAGGAAACACCTGGAATCCTTGACGTCTCAGATGAGCCGTAACCACTGCCATGCATTTGGTAAACACTCTGGGGCTGAAGTGAGGCCAAAGGGCAGGGCTCTGAATTGATAATGACTGGTCCCTAGCCGAAAGCGGAGAAACCTCCTGGAGCGTCTGTGTATCTTTATGTGATAGTACACGTCCTGAAGGTCTATCGAGCACATCCAGCTGTCCTTGCCCAAAAAGGGCAGAATGGACTGAAGCGTGACCATCCGGAATCTTGCCTTCTTGACAAATCTGTTTAGATTGCTCAGGTCTAAAATAGGTCTCCAATCTCCCGTCCTTTTGGGGACCAAAAAGAATCTTGAGTAGACGCGGATCCTACTTGGTCTGCTGGAACAGTCTGGACGGCTCTTTTTTCTAGGAGCTTTGAAACCTCCTGTTTTGCCAAATCCCTTTGACCGGGTGAGATGTCTGGAAGGGATTGGTGAGGTACGGGATACCTTTCGAAGGGGATTTTGTAACCCTTGGATATGATCGACTGTACCCACATGTCTTGTGAGAGGGAACGCCAGGCTACTGGGTACAGCGATATCCTTCCCCCGACTGCCTCCAAGGGTGGACAGTCGGGCAACACCTCAGGGATGCTGAAAGGGTTTGTCAGGAAGAGGCTCCCTGTTACCCTGATTCTGGGGACCCCCCCTGCCTCTAGGGCGGCATCTATTATTGTTACCCCCTCTGCCTCTGGGGGTAAACTGACCACGTGTGTCCGGCGCTGCTCCTTGGGCTTTATGGAACCACATCTTTCCTCCTTTCTGACCCTTGGGATAGGGTCTAGAAGGAGTGGAAAAATGGACTCCTACGGCAGAAAGAGTTTTGCCGTCTTGCTCACACCTGGTCAAGGTTTCCTTCACCTGAGGTCCGAACAAAGCCGAACCATCAAAGGGGGTATTGGTGAAGGACGCCTTAAAGGGGTCCGCGAAATTACAAAGCCGCATCCAGGCCTGGCGCCTAAGAGCCACTCCTGTGCCTGCGGCTCTGCTCGCTCCATCGGCTGCATAGGATATGAGCCGCATGGAGGAGTTGGTTAAAGAATTTAGGATTGCTAGCTGTGAGGCAATCTTGTCTTGAGCCCCAGCAGCTGAAGGATCCTGAACCACTTCACCTAGTTCCTTGAGAATATCTCTCTGAAGTCTGGTGAAATGACAAAGGTAGTTCAGCGTAACGCATAGCAAAGGTCGCTGAAGAAAACATCCGCTTACCATACCTATCCATGGTCCTAGAATCTTTGTTAGGAGGATGGACAGGCACGGAAGGATCCGCAAGTTTCTTCTTGGTGGCCGCCACCACCATAGCATCCACAGAGACGCCCTTAGAAAGAAACTGCTTGTCTGAAGGGGCCGTAATAAATTTGGATGGCCTCCTGGGGACAGGTTCCACAGAATCCGGGGCTGCCCACGCCTTCCGAGCCACTACCTGCATGAGTGGGTCGAAAGGTGGAGACACCCAGGAGGTGGAGGGTCGGGATCCAAAAGCCTCCAGGTATACCGACTCATCCTCGGAGGGGTCAATGGAAGGCCAGTTCCCCCTCTGTTTGAGGAGTTCCAGGATGTCTGAAAAGGAGACATCCTCAGAGGGGGACCGAGGGGAACCCTCCGACTCATCTAAGTCGGTATCTGATGTTGTAGACTCAGGGGAGTCTGTGTGTTTCCTCTTACACGTCCTCTTACGCGGGGGTTCCCCTGCGGGATCAGGAGAAACCTCGGAAGAGGAAGTTATTCCCAATGGGGAAACCTGGGGCGATGGATCCCTGGGCCTGAGAGCAAGAGGCTGGCAAGAGACATCAACAGGCACCGAAGAGGGAGGAGCTAAAGGGATGGACCGTTGACCTGGCTCAGGTGCCAGGACACTCCTCATCACCTCAAAGGCTCCCCTCCCAGGGAGACCAGAATACTCCTGTTCTGAAGAAACAGGAATTCCCGGCTCCACTGAGACAGAAGGCTCCGAGGCCAATGTCGGTGCCGAGCTTACCAAAGCCGAAGCCCCGAGAGGGAGAGTGGGGTCGGACAAGGGTCCGATGCCACTAGCCCCTCGGAGCCGACAAGGAAACTTCGATGACCGGATCCCTCCAAGGAAGGTCTCATGGAGGAGATCGGAGCCGAGACGGAGCCGAAGGGGATGTATCGGCTCCGGCGCCACACGGTCACTGTACCGAAGCTCCGGCTCCGAACTCTGGAGGAGAGTCGGAGGAGGAAGTTCAAGGGGAAGAGCAATAGTCAAGTCTGCTGAGACGGGCTATGGAGCATTTGGGCTAGTGCCTGTGACTTCAACAGCCTGCTTACCACCCTCTCTAAATCGTGGTCAGACAGCCTGGAAGATCTCGAAGATCGGCTCCGATGACTCCGTTCCGACAAAAGAGGAGACCTTGGAGCCGAGTGAATCAACTCCAAAGAAGGGGACCGAGATCTCTTCTTGGACGAAGCCATCGGAGCCGACGTCCTCTGGGTTCCAGATGGAGCCGAAGACTTTTCGGCTCCGATACTGGATAACACGTCGGCACCAGCCGGTGCCGACAAGGCAACTGGAGACTGAGTGTCGGAGCTGGTAGGAACCGACACTACCACATCAGAGGAAGAAAGATCGGCTCCAGCCGGAGCCGATCTCGACTCCGAAGGAGTCGGAGCCACCGGGGAAGGCTTAACCACTGTAGCCTGAACCTTAGGTGGCTTGGAAGGTTTACCCGACCCAGTCTTTGTCGGTGAACCTTCTGGCTTTAATAAGCCACGGAGGATCAACTTGTTCCTCCTCTCCTGCAAGACTCTCTGGCTAAAAGAATGGCATATGGCACAGGAGTCCTGCAGGTGTAAAGGCCCCAGGCAGTAAACACAAGAAGTGTGACCGTCTGTCAGAGACATCTTCTGACAGCACGAGTCACACTTCTTGAAGCCTGAGACATTTCCTTCCCTAGACATAGTCTAAGAAACACAATAACACACACACTGAACAAGTCACACAATTAATCCCAAAACACACACACACTGACAGGGATTAAGAACAGGGAGGCTTAGGCCTAACTGAAAAAACTTTAACCTTAAATTCTAACCAAAAAGGGAAACAGGGTGGGCTCTAGTATAGAATACACACTATCTAAATACTAAGAAATATAAGAGAAAAAAGGGAGGGAAAACCCTTGAATAAACTATTTGAAATATCAAACTCACCTGAGCTGGCAAAAAAGAGACCTCTTCGCGAAGCGGCAAATGAGATCTGAGGTAGTCTCGCCTTGCATCATGGGATATAGGGTTGCCTCGAGCTGGTAAAAGGAGTTCTCAAGCTTAGCAAGTGCCGAGTCAGAGCCGAGGATCGGCTCCGAACCCATCCAGCAAGAATGAAGGCGAGATTGACAACTTAACATTAGAAATGAATAACATTGATTTTTTTGGATGTACAGGTAACTAAAGCAATAGATGGTACTATTAATACAGGCCTTTTTCGTAAACAGTTCACCAAGAATGCTATATTAGAGGCTAGTAGTTGCCATCCAAAACACATCACTCACAATATACCTAAGTCGCAGATTTGCAGACTTAGACATATATGCAATGAACAAAAAGATTATGAGATGGAACTGAATAATATGAGTGATAGATTTATCAAAAGAGGTTATGATAAACGTAACATCCATATACAAAAATCAATGGCTCTTAACTATCCTAGGCATGAATTTTTGAAACCTACCAACTTCTATTCAGATGCAGATGACTAACACATCTAGGACTTAGACCTAACCAGAATGTTAGATTTGTGGTTAATTATGGTACTAATCTTTTCAACATACGTACTGTTATAGATATCCATTGGGAAGTACTTAAATTGGATCCTTTTTTTGATCAACGTTTGGAGTCTAGATGTTCATATAGTTTTAGACGGGGTAAGAATCTAGGGGAATCCCTTTCTTGGTTCAAGCAGATTGATTGGCCTAAGGATGATACAACTAGAGATTTACCAACTGGTTCATATGCCTGTGGCAATTGTGTATATTGCAAGGTGATGTCACAAACCAAGTCTTTTACTTCTGTTAATACCTCTAAAGTTTTTGATATTAAACATCTTATCACTTGTCGCACAGATTGGGTGATATATATGGCAGTATGTCAATGCGGTTCCTTTTATACTGGACAAACCTCTAGAAGTTTGAAGAGCAGAATCGCTTTACATTTGAGTGACATCAGTTGTAAATGCATAAGAAGTGCTCTTTATAAACATTTATGTGATCATAACACTGCTTCTTTTCTCTTTGTTGGTATTGATGCTATTAAAGGTAGTAGACTATCTGATTTAACCAAACATTACATTTTGGACAAAAAAGAATGAATGTGGATGATTAAACTTGGGGCTATGTACAAACCTGGTCTTAATGATCATTGGTAACTTTATTTTTCCTCCTCTTTTCTATATTTATATTCGTTATTTTCTTTTTTATTCATTTTCATTTTTTCCCAACTCTCTTTTTAGTCTTTATATTTAATAATAATGTTGTCATACTCATTACTGGGTACGGGTAGTTGCATGAGATCATATTATATTCATATATATGAATATTCATGGTATATAATACATAATTATATACTTCTGGTATTTGTTTATGTATAAGTTTAATTTAATATTTCATAAGTGTTTTTTTTCCATTGTCTATTTGAAAGCATAATGTGCTGAATATGATTCTTGTATACACATATATATGTATATACGTATTTGTTTTTGAATTTTTGTATTATATTATATTTTTATGTAACTGTCTCTTCCCACTATAAAACATGGGCTGATGTGATGCTTACTTGTAATTTCACACTGACGATGCAAGGGGGCCAAATCGGTCACCGATCTGTGTTTTCTTTTCAGTTGAGCCTAATGGCTGCATGAAGGAGCAACCTGAATGTTTGTTCCACTTAATAATTAAAGTACTTTTGTACCTCTTAAGTGCTTTTTGGGTCTTTTTATTATAGTTGACATTGGATTTATTATTTCGAGTGCTGGAATCTCTTTTTTTTGGAACTTTATATATATATATATATATATATATATATATATATATATATATATATATATATATATATATATATATATATATATATATATAGAGAGAGAGAGAGAGAGATAAGTTACAGAGAATTGGTTGAAAGTTTTAACTGTCGAATGGAAAATCAGTTGCTCGAACTTACTGGCTTGTTTTCTGTACAAGATCATGGTACATTGGGGACTGGGGAATTTGCCCTTTCCTCATGGTAGTGCATCTCAGAGTTGGTATACATAATTAGAGGATGTACGTGAAAAAAAAATATACATGTGTATATATATATATATATATATATATATATATATATATATGAATTAAATATTTGCTTTAGATTTTAGATTTCAAGCAACAAGGTGTTCAGTCAGTTCCCTTTTGATATAGCAAGTTTCTACACATGGGTTTACAATATATATATATATATATATATATATATATATATATATATATATATATATATATATATATATATATATATAAAATGAGCACTCAAATGATCATTATGCTGATACCTGTAATAGTGACGTGTTTACAGTGAAACCTGGAATATCGTTGCATAGTGTGCATGCTCCAGGGATTACGTTGGAGCAGGCTAAACCAACAACAAAAGTTTTTGCAAGGGGCACAAGCTCCCCCTGCAACCTACTAATCATATATACTAATTCCAAGATTGCACAATCCCTAATGAAAAGGAATATTCTGTTACCTGGGTACTGTCAGTCTCATGCATGTGTTGACCACCTATTTGTGTAGACCAAATGGTGTTGGCCAAACAGATGTCTTTATACTGATGATTCGATCACTTGTTATATATCCATACACATATACATTTATATTTATAAAAATAACTAGTAATTTGTACTGTTTTCGCTCTGTCAGACTAAGAAATAATCTGCTTTAGCAGCAAGCGAATTGACAGTTAGAACCATTACAATTATGCAAAAATGCATACTAAGAGCACAGTTCCCTGGACATATACGCCCGTTGATCTTTTTTGTATTGCTAGCATCAAAATATTACTTAACTAGTAAAAAGACAAATGAACATATGCTGATTGGCATTCTTACCGTCCAGTGATAGCCAGTCATGTTGGGAGGAAGGTAGAGTCGGCAGGGCCCTTGCTTTGTATTCAAACACTACAGAGTTGGAGATGATTTGACTGCTGAAGGCAACCTGCAATGTCACAAGCCCCGTGTCATGTGCTGTAGAAACACAAGTAAACAGTCAGCATGTAAAAGGTACTGCTGTGTGCAGTCAGCAATTTACACAATCAGATACCATTGAAGAATTCTTTCGACAGATAAAAAAAGACAGCCTCAGCTAAACCTCACTTTTCCAACCAAGTGCTACAGCTACAAATGTCTCTTCAAAGTAGCATTACAATTATCCAATGAGTCTAGACCTCATCCTCTTGTTTGTCACTGGCAATTTTTTTCTCAAAATTCGTACCACAGTTCCACCAAGCTTTCTGTGAAAAATTCACTTCCTAATCATTCGTACCTCCAAGTCTCTCTCATTTCTATATTATATCTGGCTTGCTGTTCTTTTGCCCCATAATATGACTTTTAATTGGATTCTGTTTACTTCTCTAAGGTTCATGAAAATCTCTGTTAGCAAGCAGCTAGTTTTGTTCGTATTTTATCAATTAGTACTGTCTGTACACCTTTTCTTTCAGGGGTTTCACAGCAGTTCTTATACTATATTTTCTAATTTTCAAAACAATTTCGTACTTTAGCACTGTCTTTCTGAGACTGCTGCCTTTTAAACATCACAGTCCACCTAACATCTAATCACTTGACTGTGCAGTGAAGCTGATACCTTTTTCCATTTACTTGTTATATTCTTGTATGTGTAACTCTATTTGCTCTTCCTGCCAGTTTTTCAAACAGTTTAGTCAGATTCAGGTAATTAAAATACAGTAATTATTAGCTCTTTACCTGTGGTGAAAATTTCCAGCTACCTCTATAGTCTTGTGAGGCATTTTATGATTATTACTATTCTAATACATCATCTTGCAGATTTTCTGACTGTAAGTCTACTGACAGACTTTAACCTGCTCCTTAAATAGACTTAGTACTTTTTTTTTATTTCCCCCCCTATCTTTTGCCCAGGTGCAGACCTTGAGTTCATCTATCAAGCACTTCCATCCATTAAGGTGCACTATAGTACTGCTATAATACTAACTAGAACAGACCTCAAGAGTGAAACAAAAGAAGCTTACAACAGATGACAGCTATTCATTCTAGTCAGATTACATGTTTTCTGCAGAAAAAGTAGTTGTTACATGACCTCTAGCTTTGTGTCTACTTTTAGACTACAAGGTATCATTAGTGCTGTCTGTTCCTTGCTTTGTGATCATTATTATTTGCAGTTATATTGTGCAATTGTCTACCAGCTCTGATGGTGTGGAATCTTCTACCAGGGTCTGATGGCAAAGATGTATGCTCTTACCATACATCACATTAAATCACTGCTACCACAGCGTGGATACATGGCATACAGGGATAAAGGCTGACTCTGACTAAGACAACCTGCATTCAATCACTAGTTCAGATGTTGGAAGAGATGGGTGGAAGAATGTGGGACACAGTGGCTAATGCAAGCTTAGCCACTGGGAAGGTTGTCTCTGTGTGTGATTTAGTCAGCTGTCTAACACTTGGAAATAGAGGCTTCTCAGCAATGAAGATCAAGTGGGAAAGAGGAGACACGAACTTAGTGCTTCCAAGATGGTGATGCCTCTGCATAAGTCTGGGGACATTCATGTCAAATGTGAAGACCTGATGTGGATACTCACATCAGCCACTTGGAGGTGAGGCTAGGGCTAAAACTGAAAATGCTTTGACCATTCGGGTTAAAGAGAGTTTCAAGCCTTTTCCCTGGCAGGCCAGAAGAAGTAGCAGCAGCAGAGGCTTAAGCAAAGGACAGAAATGTCTATTCTTTGGATGCTCTGTTGAGGGACAGAGCCAGAGCAGGCTGAACATCAAACTAACTTCATGCTGGTCTGGATGATGGCTCCCTCCAATTGGCTTGACCGAGTTGGTAAGCACTGTTGACATCAACAGGGAATAAATGGGCTGAGGCAAGTAGAGGGGCAAAAAGTGCTTAAAGAAAAAAAACACTGTAGCCACAATTCAGACTGATCATTTTCTTTATATCCATTCCACTTTACAGACTTATTCAGAAGAGGGCATGTAAAGTGGCTTACAGTGAGTTGGCAAGTGGTATTAAGAATATTAAGAGAACTGGAAAATTATGAAGGTTGGAAATGAGGTTGCTGAAATGGAGGAAGAAGAACCAATTTTCATTAATAAAACCCTTTTTAATTAAAGCAAATATTGGAAGGTGCTAGCTATTAGAATGAAGGAACAACCAGAAAGGGAACTAACAAGTGTGGGGCTTGTAGACAGTGCCCCTGGATACTGGAAGATCGTACTACAGTTATAAAAAACAGAAAACAAACTAAGTCAAAACAATGAACTAGAACCTAAAACGTAGGCTCCAAGAGACACTAGGACTACGAAAGACTCAAGTAAAATAAGTTTTAATGAAGCACTTTTTGTCGCTTTCAATAAAGCAACTTCTTCAGACAAATTAACGTACCACCAATTCACATATAAATACTTAAGTAATTTTTGTCACATGATCAAAAATTATTAATTGGTAAAACTCACGTGATAAAAAGTCACATGAAAAAAATCACATAATGAACAATAAAATAAATCTGCAACTGTTAGTGATTTTGGCACCTGAATACTGCAAAATAAAGCATTCCCCCAAGGGTTTTCACAGACCCTGTCACTAGTATACAGAATAATATTTAAAAGTAATACAAAAGTATATAAAAACACATATTCAGGTGGCAAAACCACTAACAGTTGCGGATTTATTTTATTGTTCATTATGTGATTTTTTCATGTGACTTTTTATCACATGAGTTTTACCAGTTAATAATTTTTAATCATGTGACAAAAATTACTCTTAAGTATTTATACGTGAATTGGTGGTATGTTAATTTATCTGAAAAAGTTGCTTTATTGAAAGCGATGAAAAGCGCTTCATTAAAACTTATTTTACTTGATTCTTTCATAGTCATAGTGTCTCTTGGAGCCTACGTTTTGAGTTATAATAAACAGTATGAATTATAAAACATTTTTTGAAATGGGTAATTGTGGAACAAAGGGTGTAATTAACCTTGTGAGATGTTCTGGCTGTGAGGGGTTTTACATTGGTAAAACTTAGAGAACATTGAGAAAACTGATATAAGAACAAAATTACAACATTAGTAGGAAGAACCACAACCATATTTTAGCTAGACATCATGATAATTGCATTAATTTTAGAAAATGTTTGTTTGGTATTTCAGAAGTAGTTGAAAGAAACCCTGGAGGACCAACTGGGAGAATTTTTTGAAGTACAGAGAGATTATGGCAAATTAAGTTGAATGTCCCTCCCCAGGTTTAAATGATGCTACTAATTTACAACCAACATTACTATTACAACCAACAAAAAGCTAAACTATGATAACCACTTTGCATAATTATTAGTTAATTTTAACTGTTTTGTTGTTAACAGCAAAGGTCATCAAATATAATTGGCATTCTAGGACTTTTTTTAAGGTTCTACTAAATTATATTTTTATTAGTATTGAGTTTGTAACAACTGTAATTACATTTGCTTATATCATAACATCATTAATGATTTTAAGCATATGTGTTTTTTATATTAGGAATATTGGAAAAACAAATTATTTACTTTTTTATTTTTTTACTAATTAGATAACATGTATGAATGTTTTTAGGGAGGATTTTAGATACTCAGTGAATTTTTAATTTAACCCTGGTGCAACGATATGAGTGAGATGTATATTTATATATATTTTTTTTCTCATAGAACTATCAGATGTTCATTCACTGCATCTTATGTGTATGTCTCTTTAAACTTAATGTATTAGGTATTACTTCATAAAATAGAGTTAGCTGGTGATTAATTAGGGTATAAATTACATAAAGAGTTTGATAAGAGCATTGTGATAAAGTCCCCCAAGGGGGATGAAAGAGCTCAATCTTTTTTCCTAGTGTGTTGCATTTTTGTGGTTTGGATATTAAAATTGCATTCTATGGACTGTAGTTTCGAGCGTTCATTTTTCACTCCTTTTTGGTTCTTTGTGGGGTGCTTTTGGAGTGAATAATCCTTCTAGGAGGTTCAAAGGTCAGAAATGTCTATTCTTTGGATGCTTTGTTGAGGGACAGAACCAGAGAAGGCTGCACATCAAACTATCATTATGCTGGTCTGGATAATGACTCCCTCCAATTGGCTCAACTGAGTTCATAAGCAATGTGCACATCAACAGGGAATAAATGGGCTGAGGCAAATAGAGGAACAAAAAGTGCCTAAAGAAAAAAAAAACACTGTTGCAAACCTTCAGACTGATTGTTTTCTTTATATCCATTCCACTTTATAGACTTAGTCTATAGCAGATCTCATATTCATCCACACTGAGCACCTATCAGTTTTTGAGTCAATTGCACTTAGTCGCATACTCACATAATTGAGATGAAGATGATCAATAAAAATCTGGTCTACCAAAAAAAAAAAAAAAAATCTGAAATAAAAAAACTGTCCTTTTTCCAGGGGTCAAGCTTCCTTGTACCTCATACACCTCCTGCTAATTACATATAGCCAAATCACTCTAAAGTAGGAAAATATTAAACTCTCCAATCCCCACCTTTCATGATCTCTCACTGAAACAAAGCTTGCAATGTTGTATTAGCTGTGCAATTTTTTTTGTGATGATAACACCATCTGACCACCTCAGTAACACACATTTATGTCCTTTCTGTAACATTACTTTGATGACATCTCACAAGGAAGGACCTAAGAGTAAATTTTGTAGCAGGCCGTACTCTTCAGACCCAGTTTTGTTCACCATTACCTATTGAGATGTCTCTGTCAACTAATCCCCTTACTATCCTGTGGCCTATTCTTAAACTTCCCAATTCATATGCAAGTTCAGCTTTGTAGGTTGTGCCGAAATCTAAGTAAACTACATTTACGTGTCTTTCTGCAATTTAAGACCTTGGTCACCCAGTCAAAGAAGTTTAAGTAAATGAGATTAAAAAAGCCATCTGATGTGAGTCTTCTCTGCCTTAGATTTGTGCACCTTTATTCAAGCAGTGGTTCTGTGATGGTAGAAATACTGGGGGGAGCCTATTTTTTTTTTTTTAATAATGTAGGCCCTTCCTACAGCATTTAAAATGTCAGTGGGATAAATGTGAACCTCTAAACACATCTCTTCATTTGTGTTACTGCTGTAGGTAAGAACTTATCTAACTTCTACTGGTGTTCTGAAATAATGCCCATATAAACCAATTCACACTGCAAGGCACCTAGAGGTTCTGCTTGTACCTCCTACTGTAACCTAGTATTCTATCAAGTCCCTTTCCAATGTTTAAATTAAACTTTATGATTTTTTTTCAGCAAATGTCTAAATACTGTCAGTTATCCCTCCATTCTGATCACATAACGACTTGTGTTATTCAAATCTGGTTCTTTGTCTTTCCTTATCATACATCTGGCTCACTTCCCTTACCAATGTTAAGGGTCATAGGAGAATACTAGGCTAACTGCCCTGAAGGACCATTTTAAGCCTAGCTAATAACCCAAGGTCAGAATCAAACCCTGTATCCTTTGGTTTATGAGGAGAAGACCTTAACAATTATGCCAGACTCACATCAGACTCTGTGGCATTTATCACCAATATCTAAGCTATTTTCATTACATTGCTGCACCCTCAACACCTAATCCTTTACATCATGGTTTATTTAGCAATTTCATATGTGCCTGGAGCTGAAGACCTTACTGAAATTGTTTGAATGGTTCAATGTTTACAGAAGTTCAATATCCAATTATGGGTCATTTGAGAGACCACTTCTATAGCCTCTTACCATAGAGGTATTCATTCCTTGACATCTATCTTTCATTTGAACCAATCAAAAATGTTACATCATCTGATGCTACTTGGAAGCCTGTTCTACTACTTAGCCACCCTGACATGCCTTTTTTTAGATTGGTATTAAAATGATCAGTTAGAATAAGATGTATTATTTCTTGCCTCAAAACTGTGCTCTGAGAGTATTATAACCTTTAATTTTTCATCTTTGTGACATTTACGAGCACTTATCCAGTAAAATCTTTTCAAACAATGATACACAGAATGCCATTTGAGTGCATTTAAATTGAAGTTATGTACTTAACATAATGATAGATCCATGCTGTCTGATTTTTGGACATTTCAACCATGGGTTGTCAGATCCGAGTGGATACAACCCCTGCACTGATTATGAAGTTAATTGGTTCCAGGACTCTGACTCCTCCCCTACCTATATTTCCCTTCACTCCACCTTAGTACCTCAGATCGAGTTTGCCCCAGTAAATAATACATAGTGATTAGGTTCAAGACTAAGCCTGGTATACACGTAAAAAGGTAGGAATGGAAGACAGTCAGTTAGGACTGCTCAAAGACAAGATGTGCCAGAGAACTACCTGGTCACCAGAAGCCCTTTTATATCAATTTGGAAGGGGGGGGGGCAGGAGGGATGTTGAACCGGACAAAAATCAGACTACATGGATCCATCGTTCTGGTAAGTACATAACGTTTGTATCCAGTGCTGTCTATTTTTGTTCAACTCAACCATGGGACAGATTCTCAAGCTGTTATACATGGGTGGTATGAAGGAAGGATATTCATGAGGATGGTGAAACCAAAGGGAAGAGCATGATCTGGACTATACATCCAGTCTGTAGTGAGATACAAAAGTGTGAAGTGTTGCCCAAGTTGCTGCAGCACACATATTGTCAAAGGGTAGCCTACTAAAAAGCTGTCAACATGGTGATTGCCCTTGTGGAAAGAGCAATAGGTTTAGATTGGAGAGACAAGTCCTTTTTGTTGTAAACAAAAGAAATACAATCTGATAACCATCTGGAAAGAGTAACCTTAGCTTGTCCCATCAAGACAGAACCTAAGCTGACAATGAACATACAGCATATGTAAAATTTATTCACCTTTGTTTGAGAATTTGGGAAAAAGATTGGCTGGTTTATTGACTTTTTTAGATTTGCATTGGATGCTACTTTATGGAGGAAAGATGTGTTAGTTCTCAAGGAGATTATGACTCTGTGGAAAAAAACAGATAGGGAGGCTTGCAGGAAAGTGCTTGCATCTCTGAAACCAATCCTGCTGTCTGGCTGATGTAAAAGCCACCATAAAAAACTGTCTTCCGAAAGAGAAACTTCATCTATTTATGGTGCTGGTTAAAATGGTAGTTGAATCAATGCCTGTAATATCCCAGGGAGGTACTGGACCTCTGATAGATGGACACAGGAGAAAAGTTCCCTTCAAAAAGGCCTTTGAGACTGTTAAGGAAGCTAGAGCATTGTCATTCTGTCCTATGTGGAAATTTGAGATACTGGCCATTTGGGGACTCTACATACACACACCCCCCCCCCCTCCGTTCTCTTCATTCCTTCGTTTTACTGCTCAAATCTCACACGACTTTTCTTCACTCTTACTGATGACAGAATCAATGTGTAGGTCATCTTCAGTTCACTTTCAACTACAGTTTATATAAATATCTTGACTTTTATGTTACATCACTTGTATCAACATCTATATATTAATTATGGCTCTATATTTCAATGGAATCATCACGTGAATATAAGGTTTTGCTCTAAACGATATGATGTTTTTATCTGCCTTTTGTGAATTTAAATTTTGTTCCTCTTTTTGTGACTTCCCATTTCTTATGTTGTCATTAAACTCAAATATACATTTCAGAATTATTTGTAATACCCACACCTTAGGTACCACAGTCCCTCTCCACCTGTCCCAAGCAGTGTCCTGACAAAAAAAAAAATAAAAAAATAAAATGTCCCTGATTTTTTGACAAAATTATTTTATTTTATTTTATTTAATTAGTTGTATAAAAACACTATGTTCTTCTTAATCCTAAAAATACCTAAATGTTATAACAAAACAGAATTTAAAATTAAAATACTGACATTTTTTTTTTTAGCAAAAAAATTTAACCTAACCTTTGTACTGACTGTGGTATGTGCTGTGTGTAATAAAATCTGATGTTTGTACCAAAAATGTCCCACTTTGGCCATTTGAAAAGGTGGCAACCCTATTTTGTACTGAAGCTTTTCTCCTCAGGTCTCCACTGAAAACGGGCTTCTTGTTCAGTTGGACTCACCCGGTTAACAAATGTCAAATAAATTAATAAATTTGCACTTTGATAGTTTAATAAATACAACTGCTGTAGAAAAGAATACTGAAATGTAAGAAATAGGGGCAGAGAAGGGATTCTAAACATTTTGACATATCCCAAATGGAAAACCTCTTACATTTACTATGGTAGATCTTAGTGGACTGCTTTAGAGAAACTGATATGATCTGAACAATGGAAACTGGGAGCCTGGAATCTCTGGCTAAAGTTAAAATTGGAGGAACCAAGTGGTTAACTTCATGGATTTCTGATCCAGCAGAGGCAGCCCAGATGGATGTGTTAATAGGTTAATGGTGGATGTACCAGTAGAGACCACAGGAAGGGAAACCACGCTTGTTGGGGCCAAAAGGGAGCAATAAGGATCTTTCTGGCCTTGCACTTCTTCCTTTCAGTATGAATGTGTTCATTAATGGCAATGGGAGATGGGTATTGAGGAGACCTAAGTGCAAACTGTGGACCAAAGCATGCCTCGTTGACTGTCTCTGCAGGAATCAGGGCAAAGTAACTGCTACACTTGTTGTTCAGGTAAGATGCAAAGAGATCGCAGAAAGGTTGGTCCCAGCAATGAAAAATTATGGTTGTCACTTTTGGGTTGAGGGACCGCTCGTGAGGCATCAACATAGTTCTTTTCAGTTTGTCTGCTAGTACACTGGATGTTCCTGGTATGTGCATTGCTATCAGATTTTGATAAAAAGACATTACCAACTGACAAGCCCACATAGCCTCTCAACACAGAGAGATAGGACAATGTTACTCCCCGTTTGGTGATGTAACAAACTGCTGACATGTTCTCTGGTAGTACAGAAATAGCACCCTTGGGGTGGACATTCTGGAATGCATGCAATGACAGCAGGACTGCTCTCATCTCCAAGATACTGAGGTGAAGACTGACCTCTGTGAGCGACCAAGTACCCTGGACCGTCTTCCCTTCTAAATGCCTCTCCAACCAGGAAGGGATGCGTCCATAGGTACTACAACCACTGGTGGTGCCATCTGGAATGGATGTTCTTCTGTCACCAAAGGAGACTTTATCTACCAGGAGATGTTTTGTCTGCAGATTCAGGTGAGACGAATTTTTGTATGTAGCTGATGAATGCTTTGGGATCTCTGCACTGCTAAAGTCCATCAAAGCACTCATGTAAAATCTGGCTAGTTGAATCATGAGGATTGTGCAAACTATTAGACCTAAGCGGTGAAGAATTAGTCTTTCCAGAGGAGAAGGGTGATGTATTACTTGGGTGGTTGTGAAATACAGGGAGAACACTCTGGAGTGGGGGAATTTAGTGATCTGTAAACTTGAATCCAGACTTTTGATTGAATGTGATCCCTAGATCTTACATCAGACAGAGCAGAAGTTCCAGATAATTTGATAGGGTATTAGAGAAAGTGGTTAGCAGCCAATCGTCGAGATACAGAAAAACATGGAACCCTAGCAGGTGAAGATGGGCAGACGGGCTGCTACCACTGCCATTATCTTGATAAACACCCTGAGGGCACAGGTGAAACTGAAAGGCAGGGCATTGGATTGATAATGACTGGCCCCCAACTGGAAATTAAGAAATCTCCTTGAATACTTCTCTTATTGACATGATAGTATGCATTCTGGATCTATGGAGCACATCCAGTTGTCCTTTCATTGATAATGACTGGCTCAGAAGAGGCAAAATGGACTGAATTGTGACCATCTGGAATTTTCTGTTTCACAAATTGGTTTAAATGACTCAGTTCTAAGATGGGACTGATGTCCCCTGTTTTCTTAGGTAATAAAAAGAACCATAAAGTAGACTCCGGACTCTAACTGGTCTTTGAGAACCTGTTGGATGACGCTTTTTCTTAGCAGCTTAGAAACTTCTGCTGGTGCTGTGAGTTCCCATTGACTGGGTGGAACATCAGGAACTTTCTTATTCTTTATTGGAGGAAGGGAAAAGGGAAATGAATAGCCTCTGGAAATTATATTTAGCACCAAGAATCTGTAGTTATGTTTTGCCAGGCTTGTGGGTGCAGATATAAGTGCCCCCCTGACTGCCTCCAGAGTGCAGCAGTCAGGCAACCCTTAAGGGGCACTGAAAGGACTTTTCGGTAAAGGGACTGTGAAAGTCCTGATTGGCCGGTCTACTTTTTCCTCTAGGGAAATGTCCATTGTAGATGCCTCCTCCCCTGCCACAAGAAGGTCTATACCCAAGGCTGTCATGATAAGAACTCTGTGATTTACAGAACCACATTTTGTTCCCAGCCCTTTGATTCCTAGACAAGGTTCTCCGAGGGGTGGAGAAATGGATTCCTGCAGAGAGAGTCTTACCATCTTGTTGACTCCTGGTTTGCATGTCTTTTACTTTTGGTCCAAATAGAATGGAGCCATCAAAGGGGACACTGATGAAGGGCATTTTAAAGCCTTCCACAAAATCAGAGATGCATCCAGGTGTGCTGATGTACAGTGATGCTGATATCTGCTGCTCCAGCTGTGCCATTAGCTGCATTAAAAAGCAGACACATGGCTACTTTGGAAGTAGACTGAAAGGTAGAAAACTGCAAGTCCACTGTCTTCTGAACATTCACAGGCAAGTTACCCAAGAGATATTTAGACAGCTGTTTGGACAGGTTTCTCTGAAATATAGTGATATGGGCTAAATAATCCAGCACTCAAAGTGTGAAAATTGCTTAAGCATACATTTGTTTCCCAAACCAGTCCATAGCCCTAGACACTCTGTTGTGGGGGATGGACCAAGGAACTTTCTTTTTAGTGACTGCCGTATCCACCTGTGGACCTTTGCTCTATGCTCTCTTTCCATTGGTGTTGCGATTATCCTGTCAGTTTTCTGGGAATAGGTTCCACCACGTCAGTGTCCTTCCATGTCCACTGAGTCATGAGGTCAGTGATGTGGTCAGCAGGTGGTACCACTCTGGACCAAAGGCTTCCAGGAACACAGACTCATTTGGTGAAGGATTATTGGTGGACCTCCCCCATCTGCTTCATCAATACAAGGATCTCATTGAAGGTGACATCTTCTGGGAGGATCTAGGGAAGTTTTCCCCTTCATCCAAGTCTGTGTCTTCAGTGAAGGACACTGAAAAGGGGTCTATGTGCTTCTGCTTGTGCATCTGTTTCATATGAACTGGTTCTGGTGGGAGATCTGAAGGTTCTGAATCAGACTGGCAGCTAATATAGCATGAAGCCTGAATTGCCTATGGTACTGACTGTCCTTGTCTGACATGGTGATGGGAAGCAGAAGCCGAGTCCTGCCAGAGTTCGGATGGAACCAAACTGGAAGGAAGCACCTGTTCCCTCAGCATCAATAAGATCCTTTCGAAAGCCTTGAAGGCCAAAGTTGCAACTGGCTCCATAGGCTTCCTTCTATCCTCAGGCAAAATAGATATTTCAGAGCCAATGGGCCTAGACCCCAAAGCTAATCTTGGAGCCAAGTTATCAAGTTCCAAAGCCCCAAGAGGAAGGAAAGGTTCCGACAACTGTGGTGTCATTCTGTCTCCTTGAACCTCGGCCCTAAAGTTTTAGCTCCTGAGTTTCTTCCAGATCAGAACATATCTCAGGCAATAGAGGAAGGGAAGCTGTCAGAGTTGAAGTAACTCGGACCATCAGCTCTGGAAAAGGTGCTCTGGAACAGATCATATACAAGACAGCTGAAATCCCCAATCTGGATCTGCATTCTAAGGAATCTCTTCGTTGTCCTGTTGATGTCTTGTTTGGACAGGCTTCTGGATGACCATGCAGAAGAAGCAACTGAAGTTGGTCTCAAATACATCCACTCCTGGAGGATGGGAAAGTGTAGCCACTGACTCACTGGTCTGAGAGGGCCAGGACAGAGAAGGTGAGGGACAGATCCAAGAAACTGTCAGAGGATGTTTACAGATCTGGCCCAGACAACTTTGTCGGACCCTGTGAAATGCTTCCTTGACCTTTCTGAATCATCACCTTTTCCTTTTCTTTCATCTCCTCCTCATTCTTCTCTTTTTCTTTTACTTTCTCTTTCTGAGTGTCTTTAGGTTTCTTCTCCTTGTTGGCTGGAGAAAGACCATGGAGGAAGTAGAAGCAGAAGGCCTGTAGACTCCGTCTGTGCAGGGAGATGGCGCTTGACCGTGAGTTTTTTCTTCCTGGTCTGTAGAGCCCTAGAGTTGATTGAGGCACAAGCTTGACACTGTGTGTCAGAATTGGCAATACAATAAACAGAGATGAAGTTTGTGTCCACATTCTGAACACTTTTTAAACCCCTGGCTGTCTGACATATTTATTACTATCATTACTATCTATACAAATAACTACACCCACACACTCTACTAAATAAATACATGTATTCTGTGTGTGCATGTATATATGGATTCACTGCAGAAGCCTGAAATATCACAAGCTTGAATTTCATAATCCAGAAGACCAAAAGCCTGAAAATTCAAAATCCTGAAAACTCAAAAGCCTGAATCCCATAAGACTGAAAACACATAGGATACATATACTGACTGAAGACAACACAAACCAGATTGCATTCCACCAAATATAAGCAGGGGGCAAGCCCCCCTGCACCCTGCCACACCCCCTCCTACTTAAATATATCAACTCCAAGATTGCACACTACACTTTCATGAGTTGTGTTGTAGTATAGCAAGTTAAAAGGGAACATTACTAAGGTTACAACAGGCAGTCATGAAACATGTGATGGTATGTTTTCCATTTTTTTCTGTGAAGTGCAATCTTGGAGTTAATATATTTAATTAGCAGGGGGGGTGTGCTTTGGTGAAAAGTGCTGTACTTTGTCTTGTATATGTTTTTGTGTGTCCTTGTACTGGAATATTGTTATTCTTTGTGTTCTGTATATTTTCAGTGTTTTGGGATTAAGGCTTTTGAGTTTTCAGGGTTTTGAATTTTCAGACTTTTGGTCTTCCGGATTATGAAATTCAGGCTTGTGATATTTCAGGCTATATACATATATATATATATATATATATATATATATATATAGCTTGCATTTATATGGTCAAGCGCACACTGCTCGAACATACATTTTACCGACTTTTCTCTGCGAATCCCGTAACACTGAATGGTCGGAATGTCGTAAAAACACCAAACTCAACATTTCTGACCGATCTGCACCCTAAAAAGAGTGCTAACATAGGTCAAAAAGGGGACAGGATTTTGTGATTCGCAACACTTGCAATCGCATTTCTGAGATGTTGCCGCACTCCTTTCAGCCATACCCGCTCGAACATTCATCGGTCGACCATATATATATATATATATATATATATATATATATATATATATATATATATATATATATATCTTATACATAAAATACACTATACTAATATAGTATCCTAATACCTATAAAATAAAGCCTATAAATACACAACAATTCACAAACTGAATTAACTATACATCCTAACTGCCATTTCTACTACCGAAATCTAATTCTAATCTTAGTTCTAGTTCTACTCCAAAGAATCTGGAGAGAAAAACATCTCTTGGTACAGCGAGGAGTATTCCTTTATAGAAAATACTGCAAAACAAAAGGATACTGATACAAAGAACCATCGTAAACAATCAGATCTGAGGTACTAAGGTGGAGTGGAGGGAATTATGGGTAGGGGAGGAGTCAGCGCTCTGGAACTGAGAAGCTTCAGAGTCAGTACTGAGGTCAGATCCAATTGGATTTGACAACCCATGGTTGAACTGGATGAAAATAGACAACAATGGATCTCTTCAGTAGAACTCAAGATGTTTTTGAAGCTATCTTCCTACTATAGAACCGTTGTATTTGCTCTAGTATATTAAAATCCTTCATCATGTACATACAAAAGATAGAGTAATATTTATTAACAAGTCTTAACATTGTTACCTACAGTGAGACTGATACTTCTTCTTTCTTGGTGATAAATATCTGCAATACTGACAACAGTCAAGAAAACATCCATTGTTGTGACAAAATTACAAGATGAACTCCCAACCTCCCTGAGATACCGCTGCTGATAGCATTTGGATATTGTCTGAATGTCATAGATGTAATTACCAACATTTCTTACTGTTAAATTTTATATAATTTTGATCTGCTCAAATAAACAAGACCTACGTACTGTGAATCTATGCCTTGTAAGGCTCTGTCTATGTCACAGACTTCACATTTACATATTATTCCATTAGTGTGTCTACTATGTAGATCACTTTTACAAGCATGTACCATGTGTGTTAATATGTTAACTCCTTATTTAACACCATTCCAAATAAATCACAAACTCATCCTTAGATGTAGTATTCAAAGATATGAAGACGCATTGTATGACTGCCAATATTTTGCTTTTTATTTAATTTATGGCAAAAAACTCCATGCAGTATAAGAACATTTCAACAGATATGCAAGCAATAATGCCTGACAGGGTGTGTGTTTAACGGCTGGAAGGGCATTAATTACACATTAAATTACCCCTTGGAGGGCATTATTATGCTTAGAGAATGGGCTCTCTGTAAAATTGTTGCTTTACTTGATTATTTATTTTTTTAAGCATTATATATTTTTTCTACATATTTTAATGTAAAATAGTTCCTCCCCTAATGTTTTAAACTTGCTGTAGTATATGCTAAGGGTGTTGGAGGAAGCATTTTACATCAAAAATACATAAAATAAATAATATAGTGCTTACAAAAATAAATAAGTAACACACAGTTTTACATAGAGCCCATTCTTTCTCTCTCATGCACACATACACAAGTCTCTTATGCTTTCACACACACATACATACACACACAGTCTCCTCTGCTCTTATGCACACATTCACTCATGTACGATTAGTCTCACTCTTTCTCAGTCTCTCACACAGTCTCCTCTGCTTTCATACATGCATTTGCACACACAAGATCGCTCTCAATCACTCACACATACACAGTCTCCTCTGCTTTCATACATGCATTCGCACACACAAGATCGCTCTCAATCACTCACACATACACAGTCTCCTCTGCTTTCATACATGATTTCGCACACACAAGATCGCTCTCAATCACTCACACATACACAGTCTCCTCTGCTTTCATACATGCATTCGCACACACAAGATCCCTCTCAATCACTCACACATACACAGTCTCCTCTGCTTTCATACATGCATTCGCACACACAAGATCGCTCTCAATCACTCACACATACACAGTCTCCTCTGCTTTCATACATGCATTCGCACACACAAGATCGCTCTCAATCACTCACACATACACAGTCTCCTCTGCTTTCATACATGCATTCGCACACACTAGATCGCTCTCAATCACTCACACATACAGAGTCTCCTCTGCTTTCATACATGCATTCGCACACACAAGATCGCTCTCAATCACTCAAACATACACAGTCTCCTCTGCTTTCATACATGCATTCACACACACAAGATCGCTCTCAATCACTCACACATACACAGTCTCCTCTGCTTTCATACATGCATTTGCACACACAAGATCGCTCTCAATCACTCACACATACACAGTCTGCTCTGCTTTCATACATGCATTTGCACACACTATGAACTGTTCGACACCAAAATGTCGAACTACAAAAATAGCTAACGGCCATATAACCAATTTCTTTCCAACAGAAAGAAATCGGTTGGCCAAACACCAATGGCTCACATAAACAAATATATTTAAGTGGGGGGCTTCACTCCCCCAGAACCCCCCTAACTAAATATTCTAACTCCAAGACTGCACTACACTCAGGGAAAGGGCAGGTGTCACAGAATGGCCAAGCAATTTCTTTCCATTGGAAAGAAATCGGGTATTTGGCTGTTCGCTATTTTTGTAGTTCGACATTTTGTTGTCGAACAATTCAGAGTCGACATTCTGAGCTATCGACAATATGATATAGACCCAAAAGAGGGGTTTGTGTGTAAGGTAACCCTCTCTTAAGTAAAATGGAATACAGTTCTCCCACCATGAGAGCTTGCAAATCAGATACTCTTCTTGAAGGTATCAGAAAAATAAGAAAAGCAGTTTTCCAAGTTATGCATTTTATGTCAGCCAGACAGGCATGGTTCAAAAGGTGACACAGTCAGTTTTTTTAAGCTCAAAAATTAACCAAGATGTTTAGTTGTCTGTTTTAAAAGGAAGCAAACAGATGTACCTGAATTGTTCCCCACATGTGAATCAATTTCTGGATGACCTCTTCATTGAGTTTCTTCTTGTGAGGGTCTGCCCATAGCCTGCTTAACTTGTCTGCCATCATGCTTTGCTCTGACAGTATGTAAAATACCTGAAGAGTTAAAGAAGTGCTGAAGAGCTAACTCCCAAGCTGTCAATTCCAGCCTGCACAGAGGATGTGACATGGCGCTCTCTTGTTTGCTTGCTTGTTTGTGTAACACATCACCATGGCATTGTCTGTAAAGATTTGGAGAAGGCCTGGGTCCAAAAGATGATGCAAATACTTCATGCCATTAATCACTAATCACCAACATCATTTATTTGATACTGATGTGCTTTGATCTGTCTGAGCTGTACTACTACTTTTGCATTTTACAACCTTTGAAACTGCTTCTCAAGAAAAATCTGAGGAATCAGTGATTACAGATGGGGTTGGGTGGTGGAGAAAAATGAAGACCTGGATTGTGAACTATCTAACTCCTCCACCAACTGCAGTTTAGACTTTAAAAAGCCCAAGACTGGAATTTGAAACTCCAGAGGAAGTTGGATCTACATTTTCATGCGGTGTCGCTGTATTTTTCTCATATGGATTCACAGGTGAACACTAGGCTAATTGCCTAGCCAATAACCCAAAGTCAGAATCAAACTCTGAACCTTGTCTCCAGGAGATGAAGCCCTTAACCACTGTCCACCCCCCCCCATTGTGTCAAGCCCACCCTCATGATTCCTTTGGCATGGGTAGCCTGGTCAAGGGAATCATGAGAACCCCAGAAGCCAGGAGGTCTAGTATTCTGAGACCTTTTCTGGCAGTAGCTTGAGACAGGCAAGAAACATTTAGGAAGATTTCTAGATACTAATTTACCTCCTCTTGGGAAAGGAAAGCCTTTTTATCACAGTATCTATCTGGCAACCTAGAAATACAATCCCGTCTGATGGAGTGAGGAAGGACTTTTGTATATTTATCTGGAATCCCAGGAAGGACTCTACATAAATACGTAAATTGTCTAAATAAGGAAAAATGTTGATACCCTGCATTTTGCTGTGGGCTACCACTGGGGCTTGCCACTTTGTAATTGCTTCTGGAGTAGTGGACGACCCAAAGGGTAATGCAGAGTACTGATACTGTGATCTAACTACAGAAATCTTAGAAATCTCTTGAAGTTGCATGTGATGGAAATGTCATGGTAAGCAGCTTTGAGGTCTAAGGTTACCATAATGCTCTTATTTGGGATAGATCTAACATTGTTTGAGTGGTCAGCATTTTGAATTCTGGGACTGTCACAAAAATATAGAAAAAATATATATCCAAAATTTGTCTCAGAGTGCTCCTTCTTTGGAACCAGAAACATTCTGGAATAAAAACCCTGTCCTACTTGTTTGATTGAGAGGGTGAAGAAGGAGGGATCCCCTGAAAGAAGGGGGCTTTTCTAGCCATTGCCAACTGTAACCCTCTTGGATCACCTCGAAAATCTATTTGTCTGAGACAATATGCTTCCAAAAGGGAGCACTGAGGGACTGATTCTATGAAAGAGGAAGAGATGCTGGGCAGGAGGACAGGAAAGTGACCAGATTTCTGGCATAGTCATTCTGAGGAAGGCACCTAATCCTTTTTTGTAGAAACTCCTTGCTTTCTAGAATTGTTATGGATCCCCTCCTGCCATATCTTCTCAAATGTCTACCTGTAAGCAGGAGGCATTGCTTGCTTGTTTTGACTTTTAAAGGTAGTAGTGGGTGTAACAAAGGGAAATACTGCCAGCCCAGCTAGCTGGAATTTTGTAAATAATTCTATGTCATTTGTGAATATTAATATGATTTTTACAGAAATGTAACAAAAGAAGATACCACCAGCCCAGCTATCTGGAATTTTGTAAATAAGTATATGTCATTTGGGAATATTAATATGATTTATATAGAAATGTAACAGAAGGAGATACTACCAGCCCAGGTGTCTGGAATTTTGGAAGTGGTTATGTGTCATTTGTAAATGCCAACATGCTTCATGTAGGATGCTTGTGCTACAACTGTGTTAGAACTGTATGTTTTGTACTGAACTAAACTGTAACCACAGCATGCTCTGCTGGCTTAGAACAGAAATTTATATACAATATTTTAACTGTGTAAATGTATATGGTTTAAAAGTGGAAAGTAGAACATAGAGGGTTAACTTGCAAAACTTCAAGAAAGTAGTTGAAATTAAATTGTTTTATTATTGTGCTATAAAAGTTATCTTTCAGTTTCTGTCAATGGGAGACAGGATGTCTACAGTAGGGGACTCTCTATGTTGTTTTGTAAGTGTTTTATTGTTTTATGTCTCCTAGCAGTTGCAATCATCTAAAGGCTATGCATTTTCACAGACAGATGTTAAATGTGGGTAGTTTCTGACAATGGGGTTTAGCTTGGGAACTAAAGTCAGGTGACAAAAAAGTGATGTCATCCAAGCTAACCCAGCATTAATATTTGATATTAATTTAAGAAATCTCTGTGGGAGAGAGAGAGAGAGAGGGCATTTTGTATCTGTCTTTTGACCTGACAACATCAGCTAGAAGATCCATTCACCATTCACTATGGGCTAGGCTTGTAAAGACCCCAGGGCCATTTAGCCTAGTACACACCTATGAACCTATGAACCACCTTGCCTTGCTGTAAGTAAATTTCTAGGGTATAGTAACTCATTTAGATTCAGATAGGAATATACTAGAGTATAGCTTAGATGTTTTCTTTATTTATTTGAGACTGTCCTGCAATGTTGTTTTAAATATTTCTTGTGATTTTGAATTCTGATGTAACTGATTACTTATTGGGTATTGTCTTGTTCTTATATTATTTATTATTAAATATATTTAAACCTTTTAATTGTGGCTGGGCTGTTTAGAGATATTTAAGCTCTTAGTGTACTTGCATTTCTATTTGGTGACACTGTACAGGCCACTCCTAAATAGCCTTGCTCTTGGTCAGACTACCATTTGGATTAATAGTGACACTATACAGTAGGATTGGAACCCTTTGCAAAGGGCCTTAAAGTAGCTGATAAGAGTGGCTGGTAGCAGCTGAAACTACCTTATTTTTTTTATTTTTTATTTTTTTATTTATTTAACATTTGCTGACCGGGAATGTCCGACTAGGTTCCACAGATCCTGTTTTCAGCAGAGGCCCGGGGAGAAATGCTCCAGAAGCATGTCTTTAGAATGTGGGAGGAAACCGGAGTACCTGGAGGAAACTCACTTGAACGCAGGGAGAACATGCAAACTCCACACAGAAGGCACCCCAGCCGAGAATCGAACCGGAGAACCTCTTGCTGTGAGGCGACAGCATTAACCGCTGCACCACTTTATTCTCTGGGCAGAAGACGGCATAGCTAGTAAACTTGTGCCAGACTTTCCCAGGTGTGTGTGTTTGTATAAAAATCAAACCTCAAAGTGTGTGTGTGTGTGTGTGTGTGTGTGTGTGTGTGTGTGTGTGTGTGTGTGTGTGTGTGTGTGTGTGTGTGTGTGAGCTATTTGGGGAGAGACACGAAGCACTCATTGGACAGAGAGGGAGCTGGAGGTTTTGGCTTGGTCATTCAGCTGAGATCTCAACCCTACAGCTGTGCCAGTGGGGAGTCTTATTGGAGATCTGGAGAAAGAGGGAGAAACCAGCCCCAGACTGACTGTGATCTCTGTGTGCTCTTAAGGGAAATTGCACTTTACTGTGTCTGCACTTGTCATCCTCCCAGTGTGTACATTTCCCACTGTTGCCAGTGGTGAGGATTGAGGCTCCTTGATTACTGGGCCAGTGTAGGGGCATCACATATTAATTGGTGGTTAGTGGTGGGGCAGCCATATCACATATTAATTGGTGTAGTGGTGTGGCTATTGAATTTCTGTAGCCTGTAAACAGTGGTCACTAAGGAAGGTGTTTGTACTCTCAATCAACCACAAAGTGAACATTCAGAGTTTCATATCACAATTGTTTTATTTATTTATTTATTTTCATTGGCTTAGTTAGTCAGGGAGAGCAGGTAAGCATGTCAGCAGAGGAGTATGGCAAGCTGACAAGGAGCCACTTGGCTGACATGTCCCAGGCTGAAGAACTGGTGCATGCTAACCTGACTAAAGCAGAAGTTATTGCAGCCTTGGACACAGTTGCATCACATACCAGCAATCAGGAGGACAACTAGGCTGGCCTTGGATATGTACAACTCTCAGAAAATGGACAGTTCAACCTTTCCACAGAGGACTTAAAAATCTATCTAGAGTTAAACAGACTTAAACTGGAGGCCAAATATTTGGAAAAAAAATCAGCAGAGAGACTGCGGCAGGAGAAACAAATGGAATTAGAAGCAGCAGAGAGACTGAGACATCTGGAAGATGAAGAGAATGAGAGGTAGAGGCAACAAGAAAAGGAGATGCTGACTCTTCGCCAGGGTCATGGGAGTAACCGAACCCCAGAAGCAAAAAAGGTCAGTACATTTCTTCCACAATTTACAGAGGGTGATAATTTTTATAGCTTCATTCATATGTTTGAAAAGGTATGTAAACAGTATAATATTGACCAAGGGCTCTGGGCACGATTCCTCACCCCCTTACTCCATGGTAAAGCTGTAACTGCTATTTCTAAATTGTCTGATACTGATTGCTTAAATTATAATAGTGTAAAAACTGTCTTTTAGACTGTTTTAAGTTAACACCTGAAGATTATAGGAAAAAGTTTTGTGAGCATAGACACAAGGCAGATGAAAGTGTGTGTGAATATATTGCTGAACTAAGCACTTATTTTTCATAGATGGGTGAGTGGATGTCAGGTCATCACTTTTGAAGTGAGGGAAATAGCCCTTAGCACTTTTCCTGAGGACATGAGAATCTGGTTAGCTGATAGACAATGCAGTACTGAAGATGAGTTGGGGAAGAAGGGAGACCTGTGCCTAGCAAACAGGGCATCACTGCACAGGAAAGGAATACCCAGTGCTGCTCATGGGTCTAAGGAAACTCATGGTGGGCGGCCTCAACAGAGTCTGTCAGTAGCAGGGGAAGCCATTAGTCCAAGTACACATCCAGTACCAAGGGTTAAATGTTTTAAATGCAATCATTGGGGCCATGTAGCATATAGATGTCCATGGGGGCAAGGTGGGGAACAACACGTGGGAGAGCCAGTAAGTGAGAATGACAGAATGTCAGCAGTAAGTTGTCTCGAGACAACAAGGGTACCAAACTACCACAAGAGGTTATATCCTATTTTAGTAAATGGGAAAGAGGCCATTGCTAAGAGAGACTCAGCCTCTGACTAACCATTGTAAAGCCTGCGATGGTTAAAGAGGAGCACTACTTGCTTGGGCAGTCTACTCCAGTCAGATCTTTAGGAGGGATTCCAAATACCTTTGGCTAGGGTTCACCTTGATTGGGAGGGTGGAAAAGGAAGCCAGTAAGTAGGTGTGTTTGAGGATATCCCTGCAGATGTCCTGATAGAGAATGATGTTGGTAATGCAGTACCCTGTGTGCATGCAGTTACAGGTAGTTAAGCTTGGAGACAAGTATGTGGGTTTGGTAGCCTGAGGGGGGGCCCAGACAGACCACATACTTGCAGCCAAGAAATGTGAGGTAGTTACTTCAGGGAGGAGCTGCCCTCTAGCAGTAAGACTGAAGGTGAGCCACAGCTGCTTGTGGGTACTGAATGTTCCCTTGGACAGAGTGAGTGCAAGGGCAGAGATGGTTAGTAGTACCCATGCTGACAGTGAGACACCGCTGTCAGAGGATACCAGACTTCCTATGGAAAGGGAGCTGGGAAGGGTTACAAAGACAGAATTGAGATAGGCTCAGCTCTCAGACTCTACATTGCAAGGCCTGAGGGAGGTAGCCAGTGAGGCACCTGATTGTCAAGGAAAAGGGTAATTGGTATATTGGAACAAAGGGCTACTGTATAGCGAGTGGACCCCTGAGAGACGGCTAGAGGGAGTGAGAAAACAGCAGTTGGTATTGCCCAGAGCCTACCGTCTGGCACTTCTAGCCATAGCCCATGATATTCCCTTTGCAGGTCATATGGTCATAAAGCACACCAAGAGATGTATTATGCACAACCTTTATTGGCCTGGGATTTTCAGAGATGTAACAGGGCACTGCAGGACCTGTGAGCAGTGCCAAAAAGTAGGCAAGGCATGAGACAAGGTGAAAGCTCCTTTGATGCCTTTGTCTGTGCTTGAGGAGACATTTCAGAGGTAGCTATGGATATTGTGGGACCTCTGAGTACCCTAAGTTCCAAGGGGAAAAAATATATCCTACTGGTAGTAGATTATGCTACCAGATACCCTGAAGCAGTGGTTCTGCCCTCTATTGAGGCAGAAAAGGTGGCAAATGCTTTGTTAAGAGATTTTCAGCAGAGTATGTTTCCCAAAAGAAATACTGACTGACAGAGGTGCCAATTTCATGTCAGACCTGCTGGCTTGTCTGTGAAAGCACTATAGGGTGAAACACCTAAAGACCACCCCCTACCATCCCCAGACTAATGGTGTGGTTTAGAGATTAAACTAAACTCAAGGCCATATTATGGGCATTTGCAGACCAGTTCAAGCAGAAGTGGGAGAAATATTTGCCCCATCTGTTGTTTGCTTACAGAGATTCCCCAGGAATCCACAAGTTTTTCACCCTTTGAGTTGCTGTATGGGCATACGGTGAGGGGACCTCTAGATTTGATTCATGATGAGTGGACGGGAGAGTGTGAATCCCACAAGGAGTGTGTTGTAGCATATGTCCTAAACCACAGGACAAGACTCAGGGAACTCATGGGCTTGACCCAGGAGAACCTGGCTGAAGCCCAACAGCAGAAAAAGGTCTGGTATGACAGGAATGCTCGAGCTAGAGCGTATGCTGTAGGGCAGCAGGTTATGGTTCTCATTCCTGTCAGACACAACAAGCTGCAGGCAGCTTGGGAGGGACCCTTCAAGGTGGTAAGGAAGGTCAGTTATGATAACTACATGGTAGAACTGCAAGGCAGGAGGCAGGGGCATAAATTGTACCATGTTAACATGATGAAGCCTTATCATGATAGGGAGCACTTGTGCTGAGTATTTGCAGTGGATGGCTGGAGGAGTCTGAGGGGAATCTAGTGACTGATCTCCTAAGTGAGGGTCAGACTGACACCTCAGTGGAAGGGGTAGCGATGTCCCAGCAGCTACTGCCTACACAGGGTCAAGAAATCTGAGCAGAGTTACAGGAGTTTGGGGACATTTTCACTGGGAAACCAGGGTGCACCCACCTGGTGCAGCACCATGTGGATACAGGATCCCAAAGGCCTATTAAGCCGGCCCCTTAAAGGGTGCCTTTGAGACTCAGACTCTGAAGGAGGAGATACAGGAACTGTTGGAACTAGGGGTAATCCAGGAGTCCAGCAGTCCCTGAGCCTCCCCAGTGGTGCTGGTACCAAAGAAGGACGGCAGCACCAGGTTCTGTGTGGACTACAGGAAATGAAATAGCCACACAGAGTCAGATGTTTACCTCATGCCTAGGACAGATGAAGCCCTAGAGCAGCTGGTAGGGCTAAGTATCTTACCATTATTGATCTTACCAAGGGTTACGGGCAGGTGCCCTTGACTTCCAGCGCTAGAGAGAAGTCAGCCTTTTTGATGCCTTTTGGCTTGTATGAGTACATGAAGATGCCCTTTGGGATGAAAAATGCCCCAGTGACTTTCCAGAGATTGTTAGATCATATCCTAGCAGGAGCAGGAGATTTCGCCCTTGCTTACCTGGATGATATTGCCATCTACAGCCATTCCTGGCAACAGCACCTTCAGCACCTTCAACATGTCAGGGAGATGCTGGGCAGACTACAGAGGGCAGGGCTGACCATTAAGCCCAGCAAATGTCAGGTAGGTATAGCAGAAGACTCCTACCTGGGACATAGAGTTGGGAGTGGTAAGATCAGGCCAGAACCTGCCACAGTGGGAGCCATTCAGGCATGGCCTGCCCCTGTTACCAAAAAGCAGGTGAGTGCATTCTTAGGGACAGCAGGATACTACAGAAAATGTCTCTAGCTATAGTAAAATAGCTGCTTCCCTCACAGACCTGACAAGGAAAAACAAGCCAGATAAAGTAGTGTGGATGCCAGCATGTGAGCAGGCATTCCAGAAGCTCAAAGGAACTTTAGAAGACCCCCCTGTATTAGCCAGTTCAGATTACAGCAAAGAATTGGTTGTGCAGGTGGATGCTTCAAACCATGGGCTGGGGGCTTACTCAGCCAGGTTTTCTCAGAGGGAGAAGAGCACCCAATGGTATATCTCAGCAGTAGGCTCCAACGCAGGCAGGAATGCTATGCAGCTGTAGAAAAGAAATGTCTAGCCATAGTGTGGGCATTCTAGATACTTCAGCCTTATCTGTATGGAAGGAAATTGACTGTAGTTACAGACCACAGTCCCTTACCATAGCTAAATAGAGCCAGCCAGCAAAATGCCAAGTTACTAAGGTGGAGCCTAGGGTTGCAGGCATATGACATGACAGTACAGCAGTGCAAGGGGGTTAGCAATGCCAATGCAGATAGGCTCTCAATACAGGGAATGAGGTAGGATATTCCCAGATAGGATCACCATCTCAAGCAAAGTTTCTCAAGGTTCACTTGAAAAACTAGCTTGAGTTTTCAGGGGGGCAAGAAGTGTGACAAAGGGAAATAGTGTCAGCCCACCTATATGGACTTTTTTAAATAATTCTATGCCATTTGTGAATATTAATATGACTGTTTACAGAAATACAACAGAAGGAGATACTGTTAGCCCAGCTATCTGGAATTTTGTAAATAAGTATATGTCATTTGGGAATATTAATATGAATTATATAGAAGTGTGACGGAAGGAGATACTGCCAGCCCAGCTATCTGAAAATTTTTAAGTGGTTATGTGTCATTTGTGAATGTCAACCTGCTTCATGTAGGATGTTTACACTACAACTGTGTTAGAACTGTATGCTATGTACTCAGCTAAAATGTAACCACAGGATGTCCTGCTGGCTTAGAACAGAAATGTATATAAACTATTGTAATTTTGTAAATGTATATGTTTTAACAGTGGAAACTAGAACAGAGAGGGTTAACTTGCAAAACTTCAAGAAAATAGTTGAAATGAATTTGTTTTATGATTGTGCTATAAAAATTATCTTTCAGTTTCTGTCAACAGGAGACAGGATGTCTATATTAGGGGACTCTCTGTGTTGTTTTGTATTATGTTTTCTAGCAGTTTCAAACATCTAAAGGCTATGCATTTTCACAGACAGATGTTAAATGTGGGTAGTTTCTGACAATGCGGGTTTAGCTTGGGATCGAAAGTCAGTTGATAAAAAAGTGACGTCATCCAAGCTAACCCAGCAGCAATATTTGATATTAATTTAAGAACTCTCTGAGGTAGAGAGACAGGGCATTTTGTATCGGTCTTTTGACATGACAACATCAGCTAGAATGGTGATGCTGAACCTATGGCACGCCACAAAGTTTTGGGTGACATACCAGCGGTCACCAACATCCGATCTAGCAAAGAAACTGAATGAACAAAAATACAAGAAATATGTGACCCTGCACTTATCTATTAAAACTCAGCAACAAAAAAGTCATTAATTGATGGTAATCAAATCAAATGCAGTGTGCTCCATATTTTTTCAGTTCAATTCAAAAACAGAAGTTATGTTCTTACCATAACGTTCCATGTTAGTTGTCTTCTTCTCGCCTTCTTCTTGCTGGATGGATGGGTTCGGAGCCGACCTCGGCTCCGACTCGGCCACTCTAAAAGCTTGAGAGTTGGTTCCACCGGCTCGAGGCTCCCCTTATATCCCACAATGCTAGGCGTGAGTTACCTCAGATCTCGTTTGTAAGCTAGACCCAGCTTATACTAGTAACAGAATAACTGTAAACAAAGTCCACCTCTATAAACCAGGGAGAAGAGAAGGGTGACCTACATCCTGATCCAGGACAATATGCATAGTAGCATATACCTAAAGTAAGAGGTGGTAGAAAGAGAGGTCACAATCAACACTCCTCTAGGTCTGTCCAGGCTAGGGGGAAGGAGGGTGGGACGCAAGAAGAAGGCGAGAAGAAGACAACTAACATGGAACATTATGGTAAGAACATAACTTCTATATGTTAAGTTGTCTATCTCGCCTTCATTCTTGCTGGATGGGACGCGTCCTAGCACCTTGTCCCGGGTGGCCTAACGGAACAGACTCTTGAGAACAGTGGAACCAAAGTTAGCTCTATGCCTAGAAGCTAAATCCAACTTATAATGAGAAATGAAAGTGTGAGGAGTAGCCCAAGTAGCCGCTGCACAAATGGTGTCAATAGGCAGTCTGTCTTGGAAGGCTATAGAAGTAGCCAAAGCTCTGGTGGAATGGGCTTTAGGTTTGTTAGGCAGCTTTTGGTGTCTAATTTCATAAACAAGGGAAATCAGAGATGTTAGCCATCTAGATAATGATACCTTTGAAACTGAAAGTCCCTTTCTGCCTTCTGCATAGGAGACAAACAGCTGGTCAGATTTTCTGAATTGTTTGGTTCTATCCAAACAGTACCTTAACTGACGATGAACATCTAGCCAATGCAATTTTTGTTCAGACCTATTGGAATATTCCGGAAAAAACACAGGGAGGTCAATGCTTTGATTTAGGTTAGATGCCGAGGCTATCTTAGGCAAAAAGGACGGGTTGGTTCGTAAAGATACCCTGTCCTTATGGAACAACAGATAAGGAGGTCGACAGCTGAGTGCATGAAGTTCTGAAACTCTTCTAGCTGAAGTAATAGCTACCAGAAAGAGAGTCTTCCATGATAGCAATTTTAAAGAACAGGAAGCTGCAGGTTCGAAAGGGGGAAGAATCAAAGAACTAAGAACTAAATTTAGGTCCCAAGGAGGAGGAGGATTTCTTATAGGAGGTCTGAGTAGAAAAACTCCTTTCAAAAAGGCTTTGCAAAATTTGTGGGACATTATGGCAGACTCTGAAATACCCACATGAAAGTTAGAAATAGCTGCCAGTTGAACTTTAAGAGTAGAAGGAGATGAACCTGCATGGAAGAGTTCAGCTAGAAAATCAAGGACCATTTGGATGGAAGCAGTGAAAGGATCTATGTCCCTTCCTTGAGCCCAATAGGTGAAACGTTTCCACTTACTCAAATAAATCTTTCTAGTGGAAGATTTATGGGAAGCTATCAAAATATCTCGAACAGAGTGAGATATTTGAGGAAGCCTGGCTAAGGTTGGAATTGGAGGAACCAAGCAGTGAGGTTCAGAGAGGGAAGGGAGCGATGAAACTGACCCAACTGATGGATCAAAAGATCTGGAACTAGGTCCAGATGCCAAGGTCGCTCCAACAGAAAATGATGCAGAAAGGGGAACCAAACCTGTCGAGGCCAGTAAGGAGCAATGAGGATCAAAGAGGCCTTCTGAGCGATAGCTTTCTGTATCACTTGAGAGATTAGTGGGAAGGGAGGAAATGCATACAGAAGTCCCGGGGCCAAACTTGGACTAGGCGTCTCTGCTGGGCTGGCCTGGTAAAGGGAATAGGGTGAAATAATCTCTGCACTTGCTGTTTTGGGGAGTAGCAAAAAGGTCGCAGCAAGGCTGACCCCACTTGAGAAAAATTTCTCTCACAACAGAGTCTTTCAGAGACCACTCGTGAGGCATGAGGATAGCTCTGCTCAACTTGTCCGCGATTTGATTGGACTTCCCAGGGATGTGCGTTGCTATCAGAAACCGCTGAGAAGAAATCACCCATTGCCACAGTCTGAGTGCTTCTCGACACAGGGGGTAGGACCTGGTTCCGCCTTGTTTGTTGATATACCACACTACAGACATATTGTCCGTCTGGATTGCTATCGTTCCCAAGGGAAGAGAGTCTTGAAGGGCTTGCAACGCTAAAAGCACTGCTCTCATCTCTAGAACATTTATGTGCAAGTGGCATTCTTCTGGTTGCCATGTGCCCTGGACAGTTCTGCCCTGATAATGCCCCCCCCCACCCGATCAGGGAGGCGTCCGTTGTCAGTGTAGCAACCGGAGGAAGGAACAAAGGGTCTTCCCAATAAGAGCTGAGGAAGACATCCACCACAGAAGATGATTCCTGCATGTTTGCGTGATCATAATGGTGTGGGACATTGGAAGTTGCTGGTATGACCATTGTGTGAAGAGCATCCATTGAAGGATTCTCATGTGGAATCTGGCTAATGGAAGCAAAGGTATGGCAGCCGCCATAATCCCCAATACTTTCAGAACTAACCTGGCTTTGACTCTGTTGCTGCTGAAGATGAGCGAGACCAGTTTTTGTATGTCTGTTATTCTCTGATCTGTTAGCCTTGCAGACATGTTGACTGTGTCTAGAATTGCGCCTATGAAGGTAATAACGACAAGGCGACAAAACAGACTTTTCGCAATTTATTGAAATGCCTAAGTTTTGACACGCGAAAGGTGTAGTCCCTGGCTGTGAGAAGAAGATGCACGGTGGGAGCAGTAAGGAGCCAGTCGTGCAAATATGGAAACACCTGCAACCCTTGCCGTCTCGGGTGAGAGGCTACCACTGCCATACATTTGGTAAACACCGGGGGCAGTGGTGAGTCCAAAGGGCAGGGCTCTGAATTGAAAATGACTGGTTCCCAGCCTGAAGCGGAGAAATCTTCTGGGCGTCTGTTCATTTTATATGATAGTACGCATCCTGAAGGTCTATAGAGCACATCCAGTTTTTCTTCCCAATAGGGAAGTATGGACTGTAGCGTGACCATCAGAAATCGTGTTTTCTTGACTGACTTGTTCAAGATACTGAGATCCAAAATTGGTCTCCAGTCCCCTGTTTTTGGAACTAAAAAGAACCTGGAGTAGATTCGGATCCTTGCTGGTCTGCGGAACTGGTTGAATTGCTCTTTTGCAAGCAGTTTTGAAACTTCCAAAGCTGCAAGATCCCTTTGAGCGGTGGAACATCTGGAAGGGATTTTTGATCGGTTTGGAATGCAAAGAAAGGGAATAGAATAGCCTTGAAATGATGGACTGTACCCACTTGTCTCGAGTTAGGGATAGCCAGGCTTCTGGGTACAGTGACAATCTTCCCTGACTGCCTCGAAGGTGGACAGTTGGGCAACACCTCAGGGATGCTGAAAGGGCTTATCGGAGAAAGTTTCTCGATTGCCCTGGTTCTCTGGACCCCCTGCCTCTAGGCGGCGTCTACCATTGTTGTTCCCCCTCTGCCTCTGGCGGGAACCGACTCTGTCGTCAGGCGAAGTCCCTTGAGATTGTTTATGGAACCACATTTTTCCACTTTTCTGGCCCTTGGGGTAAGGCCTAGAAGGAGTAGAAAACGGACTCCGATGGCAGAAAGAGTCTTGCCATCAGTCTCGCACCTAGTCAAGGTTTCTTTCACTTGAGGACCAAAAAGAGATGATCCATCAAACGGGGAATTAGTGATCGACGTTTTAAAGGGGTCCGCAAAGTTGCATAACCGCATCCAGGCATGCCTACGTAAGGCCACTCCTGTTCCTGCGGCCCTGCTCGCTCCATCAGCCGCATACGAAAGGAGGCGCATGGAGGAGTTAGCTATGGAGTTCAGGGTAGCCAGCTGAGTGTTCATCTTGTCTTGAAAACCCGCAGCTGTAGGATCCTTCAACATATCAATCGCTTCTTTGATCAAGTCCCTTTGAAGACGAGTAAAATGGCATAGGTAGTTCAGTGAACGCATTGCAAAGGTCGCTGACGAGAACATCCACTTCCCGTACCTGTCCATGGACCTAGATTCCTTGTTAGGTGGATGGACAGGCACTGAAGGATCAGCTAGTTCCTTCTTAGTGGCAGCAGCAACCACCATAGCATCCACAGAAACTCCTTTTGTCAGAAACTGTTTATCTGCTGGTGCTGTAATGAATTTTGAGGGTCTCCTGGGAGTGGGGTCCACTGAATCAGGAGCCGTCCATGCCTTTTTTGCTACCACCTGCATGAGGGGGTCAAAGGGGGGAGACACCCAGGAGGTGGAAGGGCGACAGCCAAACGCCTCAAGGTACACAGATTCATCCTCCGAAGGGTTGAGGGCTGGCCAATTTCCCCTCTGCTTAAGGATTTCTAGAATGTCTGCAAAAGAGACATCTTCAGAAGGGGAACGGGGGGAACCCTCGGAATCCTCTAAATCTGTGTCAGAGGTGACAGACTCAGGTGAGTCTATGTGTTTCCTCTTACACTTTCTCTTCCGAGGGGGCTCTTCTGCCAATTCAGGAGAGGCCTCGGAAGAGGATGAGATCCCCACAGGGGATTCCTGAGGAGCTGGCTCTCTGCGGTCCGGGATGAGGGAGTGAGTCGACTGGACCTGAGGCACCGAAGAGGGAGGGGCGAACGGAGCCGACTGTGGAGTAGAACCAGGTTCTAACACACTCCGCATGACCTCGAACGCACCCCTGTCAGGCAGAGCCAGAGGTCCCGCTCGAAAGCTAAAACCTCCCTCGGCACCGACAGTGATGGCTCTGAGGCGATGTCGGAGCCGAACTCACCAGCGCTGAAGCCCCGAGAGGGAGAGTGGGGTCGGACAAGGGTCCGATGCCACTCACCCCCTCGGAGCCGACGATGGAAGTCCGGCGCCGAGATTCTTCTAAGGAAGAAATCGGAGCCGGCGATGGAGCCGAAGACAATTGTATCGGCTCCGGCGCTACCACAGTCTCGGTTCAGCGCCCGGCTCCGAGCTCAACGGAGTCGGAGGAGGAACATAATGAGGACAGGGTCAGGCATCGACTGATGAGTCGGGCTCTGAAGCATTTGGGCCAGTGCCTCGGACTTAAGAAGTCGACTCACTACCCTCTGAAGGTCATGGTCCGACAGCCTCGATGACCTAGAGGAGTGAGATCTATGGCTCCGTTCAGACAGCAGGGGAGATGCTGGAGCCGAATGAACGGAGCCAAGGGACGGTGACCTGGACCTCTTTCTAGATGTCGGTTCTGAAGGTCTGGTCGGAACCGACACAGGAATTTCCAATACCTCGGCTCCAGCCGGAGCCGAGGAAACCACAGAAACTGTAGACTGAGACTCATCGGCTCCAGCCGGAGCCGATGTAGACGGAGGTTTCGTAGCCTTAGGTCTCGGCTCAGCAGCTGGAGCCGAGGACCTAGAAGCCTTGGAGGGCTTTCCCGAAGGGACAGTAAGGGAACCCTCAGGCTTGAGTAAACCTCTCAAAATCAGTTTGTTTTTCTTTCCTGCAGGACCCTGGGGCTGAAGCCGTGGCATACAGCACAGGAGTCCTGCAGGTGCAAAGGTCCCAGGCAGTAGACACAAGAAGTGTGACCGTCTGTCAGAGACATTTTCTGACAGCACGAGTCACACTTCTTGAAGCCTGAGACCTTTGAGTCTTTAGACATTTTAGAAAAAGTGTAATCACACACACCCAGTCAAACACACTGATTACACCCTATCCTATTTTAAACTCAAAAATAAAACAAACTACCAAAGTTTTAAATTCTGAGAAAAACACACACACACCACTAGGGGATGGAAGAAAAGGCCCAAAGGCCGAGGGAAGAACTTATAAGTTCTTGTGGAAAAAATGGGATTTTAGAGAGAAAGGGGGAGAAAATCCACTAAACTAAGGGAAACAACTGTTAAAATTAAAATTAAAGGGGTTTAAGTATACTAAATTTTACTCCAAAGTTACTCACCAAGAAGCCGGTAGAAACCAAACACCTCGATCGCTGTAGCGGCAAACGAGATCTGGGATAACTCACGCCTAGCATTGTGGGATATAAGGGGAGCCTCGAGCCGGTGGAACCAACTCTCGAGCTTTTAGAGTGGCCGAGTCGGAGCCGAGGTCGGCTCCGAACCCATCCATCCAGCAAGAATGAAGGCGAGATAGACAACTTAATATTTACTATTAAAAGTAGGGTAATTTTTTGGTGTACTATTTTAAGCCGAATTATCAGTATGCATATTGTTTTCTCTGTAAATGACTGATTTTTCTTTTACTTTTATAATACATAGTATCTCACATGATTGGGCTGTGTTTTTTTTAAATAAATTAATATGTAAAGAATTGTTTTTCTTTTGTTCCCGGAGGGTGAGGGTGGGGTGTCACGCCAGCAGAGTCAAAATAGATATTTTCCAAATTTTTGACACGCCGAGCCTAAAAGGTTCATCATCACTGAGCTAGAATATATATTCACCATCTTGCCTTGCTGTAAGAAAGTTTTTAGGGCATAGTAACTCATTTAGATTCAGATAGGAATACAGTAAAGTATAGCTTAGATGTCTTCTATTTGGTGACACTGTACAGGCCACTCCTAAATAGCGTTGGTCTTGGTCAGACTACCATTTGGATTAATAGTAACATTACACAGTAGGACTGGACACCCTTTGCTAAGGGCCTTAAAGTAGCTGATAAGAGGGCTGGTTGCAGCTGGAAGTACCTTATACTCTGGGCAGAAGGGGGCAAAGCTAGTAAACCTATGCCAGCCTTTCCGTGGTGTGTGTGTGTGTGTGTGTGTGTGTGTGTGTGTGTGTGTGTGTGTGTGTTGGTATATAAATCAAACCGCAAAGTATCTGTGTGTGTGTGTGTGTGTGTGTGTGTGTGTGTGTGTGTGTGTGTGTGTGTGTGTGTGTGTGTGTGTGTGTCAGCTACTAGGGCAGGAACATGAAGCACTGATTGAACAAAGAGGGTGCTGGAGGTTTTGGCTTGGCCACTCAGCTGAGATCTCTGTCCTATAGCTGTGCCAGTGGGGAGTCTTACTGGGGATCTGGAGAAATAGGGAGAAACCAGCCTCAGACTATCTGTGATCTCTGTGTGCTCTTAAGGAAAACTGCATTTTACTGTGTGTGTACTTGTCATCCTCCCGGTGTGTACATTCTCTACTGTTGCCAGTGGTGAGGATTGAGACTGCTTGACTACTGGACCAGTGTAGGGGCGTCACATAGGGTTTGGAAGGAAACAACCTGGGTATCTGAAAAATCCTAGAAACTCCCTGCATTAATTTACCCATCATCTCATATCTTGAGGCTCTGCATAGCAGAATGTCCAAATAAAATCTCCCTGTTCAAGAGGGAGTTCAACATTTTTGACTTTAACAGATCTGAAAACTTTTGATTACCTACCCAGACACATTTAGACCATAGCAGAAGCAGTAGCCTTGGAAACAGTATCTGCATAATCATGCACACTTTTAAAGCATGTTTAAACACTCGAGACATGTTAGAAATAATCCAATTCAAACAAGACCTCCATCAGGAGGCTGGGATGCAGAAAACTTTCTCAAACTACTAGCACATTTCAATATAAACTTCCACATATAGCCTTGGTAATTAAGAATTCTTAACACTAAGGTAGGGGATGAAGGCTGTCTTACCCAGTCTATCCTGCAGCTTTCCCTCTTTATTCCCAGGTACTGGGTTAGGGGTTGTGAACAGCCTGTTTGCAGCAGGGACAGTAAGAAAATAGCTGCCAGTTCTGCTCTAAGACTTGAAAAGAGATATTTATTAGTTTTGAGAGACTTTATAAAGTTTATCTGTGTTTTTGGTACTGATAGCTGAGAATCAGGAGAGTTGAAGGGAGCACTGAAGGCATCCTCCAAAGCTGGCAGAATGGGACAAATGGGTACAATATGTGCGGCATCCTGTTCTAACAAATTAATATACATTTTCTGATGGATGTGAAGTCTGAAACTCAAATGTATGTCATTATTTAGTGACTACAATCCTGAGATCATCCCAGTGATTTGCCAGGAAAATAGAGGAACAGGCCAAAAATACGAGCCACAAATCTGGACATTCTGCAGAAATCTGTACAGTTGAGAGGTATGGTCCAGCATCTACCTGTTCCCATGAAAACACATCCTTTAAGATGACAGGCAGTCTCAGAAAAGGAGAAAGTTTTTATTTGTTTTGTACAATTTCAGGCTCACTGACTAAAGAGTCAGAGTCTTGCACTATAGAACCCTCAGGTGATATAACCCTCTCTCTACCCACATGAGACTCATCAGTGACAGCATCCTCCTCAATGGGAGTAGAGGAAAAGGAAAGAGAGGGAGTCACTTGGTACACGGTATCATCAGGCTGCAACAAATTCCTGGCTAATGTAAGACCACCGCTTTTACACATACACAAACTATCTGTTATCAATATAATTAACTGTCCAACGAGTGCTTCGTGTCCCTCCCCATGTAGCTCACACACACACACACACACACACACACACACACACACACACACACACACACACACACACAAAAACTACCCGTCCATGTTATTAATGTTAAACAACTTTTCTCTAGAAGAAAAAAATATATATGTTATACTTCACAGTTTGTTATTCTTTAAAATGTATTTGTCCAAAACAGTATATTAGATAAACAATACAATAGGTATATCTGAGAGTTTAGAGCACACCAGAGATATAAGAAGCAACAGCAAGTCCAGTATGAATACATTTTAATCAGGCTCATACTGCTGACCCACATGGATATATTTATTTTTGTTATATACAAACCTTCACATCCAGACTTACAGATGTTACATCTACCCTTCTGCAACACTGCAACAAAGACATAAATAATACATTTTTAATGAGGTGCTTGGGCATTCATATAATTATTTATTCATTATTAGTTGATAATTTGTTACCCACTTGAGATTTACTACAGATTATTTACAATAATGTTCATGTATAATTACTTTGATAAAGTAATTAAAATTGTTTATTAATAATACATCCGTGCTGATTTTGCAGCTTGGTTTGATTGTACTTTGTCTCCCTCTTGTGACCATCCTTACTACTACAAGCTTAATGGAGTCGTATTTATTTGTTCAGGTTATTGGATAACTGGTTATCTGAGGTTATATAAGTATGATCTTGTTTTAATTAATTAACACAGATGGCTATATTGAAGTGATAATTATGCTGCAAATAATTAATGTTTTAAAATATTAACACAAGTTATGTTTTAGTTTTAGTTCTGTGTAGTGTACAATCACAATAAGAGAACTGTCCTAAAAAAGACTGTGTGGCTCCAGCCACCAAAGTAGACTACAGCACAAACTCTGGAGACCCTGATGAACTGGTCCCAAGAATCCCTGTGTTCAGACCACTACAATATATATGCATATATTAAAAGTGTGGCTTTTTGGCAGCTTGTCCACTCCAGGAGAGAGAATGGGCTTTACAATCTGACACTCTCCCACTGATGGGGCCAATACCATAATCAGGCAGATTGCCATTAAAACTCTAATGTAGAAGGGATAGCTGTTGATGCTAACTGATGATGCATGTAGTGATGTGTGGGATATCAGTAGCTCAATTCAACAGGCCAAAGAGAAAATCTCTTGGCATGTAGAGTAGTGTATGTGACACTTCCAGCCACACCCACTCAATCCACTCCTATCATAAAAATGGAGTCTTTCCAATTCTGAGAGTAGTACAAGGGACATTAAGGTAAAAAGGAGTGATGAGAGCAGATCTTCAGCAGCTGCTGGAAAGCACAGGAAAGTGGGGGGGGGGCAAAAAAATGTGAATCTGTTAAAATGTTAAATATTCCTTGGAGAAGATAACTATTTGTGACAGTTTCCAAGATATACATGTTTTCCAGTTATGGTTAGTCTTAAATACTTTGATAAATATACACACACATATATATATATATGTATATATATATATATATATATATATATATATATATATATCTTATGGGACCTGTATAGGTGGCTAAAATACACTCTCTTCGAAGCATGTTAGCTGAAGTGCGTTTAACAAACAGCATTATTAAGTAGGATTCTGGTATTCTGTGAGGCTGTGAAATACCAGGGTGTACTGGCTTTCTCTTTTTTCCAGTATTATTGCAGTCTCAGAACTGGTATATTATAGTTAGTGTGGGTGTGGGACATGCAGTCCCTCCCCGGGTAGGGGTTGTAAGGGGTCTTGTTCCCCTATAAAAACTCGCTAGTTTACAGTGATTACAGTTAAATTGAAGAGTCCAACATTCACTAAGTTTGAGTTGGTGGATCACACTTTGAACTAGTGGATCAGACTTTGAACTAAATGCCATATGATCAGTGATTTGCCATAAACCGATCTTATGTTAGTTATGGACACTACATAGTATGTTTGAACTATTTACAAATATTTCTACATAGTCAATGCTATGTATGTTGAATGATCCAAGCCCTTAAAAGAATTTTGAGATATTTTTGAAACACAAAATCACTATTGAATATGGTTAAGTATTTTATGACAGCATTATTTAAATTAAATGTACCTAACATCAGTGTTAACAATGCTGCACTGTGTATGCATACTTAATACAGTGGAACATTTTACGAAACATGCTGTTAATTAGTGGTGATTAAGTTGTGTTCTATGCACACATTTTAAAAGACTGGTAATTTGAAGAGGTATGAACTCTTTTTTGGATGCTATGGTTGATCAAATTTTTGGGGGGTATATGACTCAGTGGATGATTATTATTTGGATGACTACATGTTTAGAGAAATCATTTTGAAGTGTGTATTTAATATACTAAGCAGAATAAGCAGTTGAAAAGGCAGAGTTAGTGAGGGTCACTTTTTCTTCTTTTTTGTATATATGTTGTCACTAACCACCATTCTTCCTACGACTCAGAAAGGTCTCCATAAGTGAGCTTAAATTGCAGCGGCCAAAAGATGCAGTTTACACGATTACTTAATATCTGATTCTGAGACAAATCTAGTTACAATGAGAAAGATTTATTATCTGTTAATCTGCATTTAGCTGAATCAAGTGTAATCACCTCCAATGATAAACAGCACATTTTGGAGATAATTAGCACTGGCGATGCATCACATTGGCATAGATACCCCTTCAATTACTCCCCCACAATGAGACAGACACACAGACACACCCACACACACACATGCAAATAACATAAAATTACCCACACACTTGACTGCACTCACCGACGCATAAACACAGTTACACTTCTGATCCCCCAAGTAAACCCACTATTGTGATCAGCCAGGCAGGCACACACACACACACACACACACACACACACACACACACACACACACACACACACACACAGTCATCTGAGAGCAATCATACCCCTACACCTCTGCAGCCATGCACACACACTCTGTCACATGCATGCACAAACTCCCACTCCCATCACTATTACATCTCTGTTTCATTGTATGTAACCTTGCCTGTTATGTGATTCCTCATTGACAGCATTTTGGCCATGTTAATTAACATCTTTGGCTGCACTAATTTATACAGCTGAGCATTTCTATGAATTGCTCAACTGGACAACTCCCTTCCCATTGGCATTTCTAGGGGGGAGCATGTAGCTAATTAGCATTAGTTGCCCCCCAGAATGCTACATTATCCTTTAGCATGGTTGTGGAGATTTCTCGCAGTGGTAATTCTACCAGCCATGTGAGATAACTGCTGTGGGCCTATTTCTGAATCAGAAAGGGCACCTTTGAGTATCTGACTGCCCCATTTAGGTTTTACCATTCAGAAAAACCCCTTTCTGATTCACTGTGTCCATTCGGGTCCCCTACACATGATCAAACTTTTAAAAGTTTGACTTTCATATGGCCGAGACCATATGATCAAACTTTTAAAGGGTCGAATGTTCTGAACGGAGATCGTCATACAGTGCGGAACGGGAAGATTTCCCTTTTCCTCACTGTAGTGCGATCTCGGAGTTGGTATATTTAAATAGCAGCAGGTGTGGGGGACACAGCCCCCCACATGGGGGTGCAGAGGGGCTTGCTCCCCTGCTAAAAATGTTCAGGGTAATTTTTTTTGTTTTTTTTTTTCCTTTTTTTTATCAGGTGTTTGAACTTCTAAAAGTTTGATCATATGGTCTTGGCCATATGAAAGCTGTACTTTTAAAAGTTTGATCATCTGTAGTTGACCCGTCCATTCATATGGTCGCCTGCAATAATTATGGAGAGTTTTTTTTTTTGGTTTGCATCTCAACATAATGTTTGTTTTTTCTGGTTATAGTTACTGAAGTACTGCTAAAGGAAACAACAGGGATTCAATTTGTTGGCTTAGTGCTGAAGATTGGTTGAGGTTTTCACTCAATAACCCTATTAATCTACCGAACAATGAACTAATAAAATCTTTAATTCTAATCCTAAAAACAAAACTAATGTTATTACTCCTAAATCTTACAAAGACCCTAAACAACTTCATAGTCTCATCATCCAATATTTTCAGGTTAGAATTAGTCACTAATTAAAACTGTTTGGAGTCATTATAGATGACAAACTGTAACTTGACCAACATATTCATTGTTTACTCAGAAAAAAAGCATCATAAACTAAGGGTCCTATAGATAGCTAGACTTGTTTTCACACATTTTGCTCATAGCAACATAGTATCTGTTTACCTGTTATCTAGCCTTCTCTAGTTATCACAAACCTTCACCCAAACAGCCAAAGCAGAACAGTGACATAACAGAATATTTAAATTCACTGCAAATCTCTCAAACACATCTTACTTTTGTTTTGCCATCAGGAAATAAAATGGATTGAATTTCTTGACTACCTCCATCACCATCTAAAAGTAGCCCGTAAAATCTTTTTTTGTCAACCATACAAATGGCTATCCTTAAAAACTCTCCTACAATGGTATTCATTATATGGACCCCACTGCTCAAGCAATAAACAGCTCACCTGCACACAAAAATCCCACAATTCACATGGCGATCACTATATAACTATGATCAAAATGCATGTCCAAACTCTGGAATAGGTTCATAGGTAGGTACTAGGCTATCGGCCCAAGGGCCTAAGTAAGCCTAGCCAACAATGTTCCCTGGCTTACGCCACCCAAGAAAGTTATTTTCCTGTGTCCCTGTTGAGCAGAGCCACAGAAGTGATCCCTGGGGTGTATTTCCTATTTCCCATCCACTTATCAAGATTTTTCTTGAAGAGTGCTAATGAGGAACTTTGCTTGACATAGGTGGGTAGCTTGTTCCAGAGTATGGGAAGTCTCTGGGGCAGGACTCTATCCCTCCAGCATGTCCTGTTTATTGTGGTGACAAGGTTTAGCTCCCTAAAGCATGTAGCTTGGAGGGATTGGGATTTCATTAGGTGTAGCATGTCCAACAGCTCTGGATTTGACATAGCTTTATATGTTAGGCAGAGATCCCCTCGGAGTAGGCGATATGCTACGGAGTAAAGCTGGAGGTTTTTGAGACGGTCAGTGTAGGGCATCTGTTTGAGGCCAGTAATCCTCTTTGTGAGGTACTTCTGTGGCCTTTCCACCAGCTGCAGATGTCTTGTGAGGTACATTCCAAAAGGGGCATTGTACTCTATAATGGGTCTAATGAGTCTCGAGTAGAGGGGAACAATGACCTCTTTTTTCCTAGATGAGGACCCTTTTGTGATGAGGTGTGCCACGTAGAAGGATGTCCTGACTACTTTGGCAATGTGATTATCAAAGGAGAAACTACTGTCCATCTGTATCCCCAGGTCTCTTATCATACATTTGGCGTTAAGCAGACTGCCGCATAAGTGGTAGTTCATGGATACAGAGCTTTTACCAAAGGGGATGACAATGCACTTTTTGCCATTGAGCTTGAGGCCATGGCTCTGACACCAGGCATCTGTCTCAGTGAGGCCCTTCTGTAGGATGTCCGCATCATTTGGGGACTCAACTATGGCTCCTAGTTTGCAGTCATCTGCAAACTTCATTAGCCAAAGGCTTTCTGTGTTAGCCTGTACTTCAGAGAAGTAGATACCAAACAGGAGAGGTCCCCGGACTGAACCCTGTGGTACTCCACTCGTCACTGGTTTGAAGTCAGACTTGGAGTCTGCAACTTTTACAGTGTGGGTTCTGTCAGTGAGCCAATTGGCAACCCATCTTGTGACATAGGGATTTATACCTAGTTTAGTGAGTTTAGCTATAATTCCAGAATGGGGGATGGCATCTAAAGCTTTGGCGAGGTCAAGATAGGCTGTGTGAACCACATTACACTCGTCTACAGCTTTGGTGACTGCCTCAAAGTTGTTGATCAGGTACAGGAGGCATGATCTGCCTTTCACAAACCCGAACTGGGTGGGGTCCATAGTTTGGAGGTTACCATTGTCTTTGTTTATGAGTTCCATGATGATACGTTCCATGGCCTTACAGACCAGGCTCATCAGGCTAATAGGGCGATAGTTCCCGGGATCAGTGGTGGCTTCCCCTTTGTGGAGTGGGATAACTGTTGCTGTGCACCATTCAGTGGGCACAAAGCCTGATGTGAGACTATGATTGAACATGGTGCTTAGGTGGGGGAGTCGGTTCATTCTGAAGTTTGTGTAAAATGCAGCCTAGGATGTTGTCTGGTCCCATGGATGTTGCGTTTTTGACAGTGCAGCTTTTACCTGCGCAGTTGTGATTACAAGGATTCTGTATTCTTCCTGTATAGATATGGGCCCATTAGGGGGTGAGAGGGGGGTAAAGTTAGCATTGAACCTATCTGCCAGGACGTTGGCTTCTGTCCTTAAGCAACCTAAAAATGCACATACTTTCAAAGCAAACCTTAAACTATTTCTGCCCAGCTGCTGGCTCTATCCTTGCTCTTTCCCGCCAGGGTAACTAACACTACTTACTACACCCTTTACAATAATTGTTTTGCCAATTAATTGCAATTGCAACTTTATTGATTACCAGTGTTTCGTTAGTCAATCTATCCTGCCTACCTTCTCGAACACAGTATTTCCTTGATAATGTATCTTTTTTTTAATATATGTTCTTGCATTTTCTGAAAAATATGAATGAAAAACATACCTCTCACCTATCCCTGATATTTCAGGGACACCTCTGATTTTGACTCAAATTTTGGCTCTGCCTCCCTTAATTCGTCCTAAAACTGGTAACCTTTGGAGAAAAGGTGGTGAATTTCACTTAATAAACAATGACAATAAATACAGTTATAGACTAATGTATACTAATTCAGATTCTCTTATTCCATCAATGGCTCAAATTAATAATACAAATATTTTGTGTCCTAGATTACTTCAGATTTGTCTCTGATTAGTTATTTGCTCTGATGATAACAAACACAACTTAAAAAAGCAAAAAATAAAATACCACAATGAGCTCTGATAATATCTGAAACTCAAATGTAACTCATTATTTACTGACTTCACCCACCAATGATTTGCCATCATTTACTACACCAAGTCTGAAATAGTAGGAGGAACTATTTTACACAATTACTAAGATATATATATATATATATATATATATATACACACACACACACACACACACACATATATATATATATATATATATATATATATATATATATATATATATATATATATATAAAAAGAAAAAGTAATTAAAAAAAAAAGATAAAAGATAATTTAACAGATAGCCCATTGTCTAAGCACAATAATGCCCTCCAGGGTATGTGCATTATTGTGTAAATAATGCCCTTCTAGGGGTGTACAGGTCCTCTGTCTGCAACAGCAGGCATCAGAACAATCCTGGGTTGACATTATTTACACAATAACACACACCCTTTCGGGCATTATTGCTTGCATAGAACATCATATTACAAGTGGTTATAGATCTATTTTCAACATATGCAGCCTGATATATCGTTTCAAGTTCCAACCTTTCCAATTATGTAAAAACTAAAAGGAAAATCTAACCAAGCTAGATTTTCCACTGTGGGATTCTTCAAAACCTCTTGTATTAGATGTAACATGGGATACATACAAACGACCCTTTAAGAACATCAGGTGTTTCAGCTATATCACAGTTATGAATGCCATTGACATTTTTTCCTGTTTAAGTCTAATATAGACAACTTAAGACCACTAAAGACAAACCACACTAGCTGTGAACATAAATTGGTTTCTTATAGACTCATCAACACATCATCAGTGGACTGGTTCGCTAACATTTAGAAACAACAGGGTTGCCATACCCAGCTGATGCCCATAATCATTAGGGGGTCTGCAAAATATCCCAACTAACAAACTAAAACAATGAGTAACAATGTCACACAGACAAAACAATCAGTAAAACTAAAAGAAAAATCTAGCCAAGCTAGATTTTCCACTGTATGATTCCTTAAAACCTCTTATATTAGAGGTAACATGGGATATTTGCAAATGACCCTTTAAGGACATCAGGTGTTTTAGCTATATGGCAGTTCTGAATGCCCATGATTTTTTTTTCTTTTTAAGTCCAATAAAGCCAAACCCCACTAGCTATGGACATGCATTTTACAGCCTTCTTATGGCCTCGTCATCACAGCATAAGCGGACTGTTCGGCTAACCTTTGGAGACACCGAGATGTCGTACCCAGCTGAAGTACATTATCATTAGGGTGCCTGCAAAACATCCTAACTAACAAACTAAAACAACGAGTAACAATTCTGACAATAATTTATCCAAAATAACATTTTCCATTATTTTTCTACAACGTGAAAGTAAACTTATGCATCTGCATTACTCTGGGTTTGTCCTATTCCCCTTATCCTTAAAGACAGGTTTAACAAGTGCATGTTTCCAAACTTGAAGAATTCCCTATACCTACATGACCTAGTAAATAACTGATATAATGGCAATGTAAGTTCATGCAGAAGTGTTCTCAGGTCATTATTACTAATTCCATTTCCTCCTTGTGCTTTGTTTAGATCCAGTTTGTGTAATTCTGTTTCAATACAATCTAATCTAATTTCAGTGTCTGAAGTTACCTGGATGTTACTAGGAAAATGTATCTGCCCCCGTGGAGCCAAACTGTTTTGCATATAATTTTGTTAATGTATCTATAATCTGTTGTATCTGAGAATAAATTTTATAATCGACACATTTTATCAACTTGTATGTTTTTACTCCTATCACATCTTTATGCTCAATATCGTAATAGAAGTGTTCTTTATCATGTATCATGTGCTGATTAATTTGTACTTCTTTGGATCTTTTTTCCACAAGCTTCCAATGAAAAGGATATTTATGACCCAATCAGACATTCCCTGTAAACAAATACAAACAAAATAATAAAAAAAAACAGTGACCATTCCGGTGGCCCAGGTGACCCAGATTCGATTAGCATCTCTGGTGGCTGTTTGAGCAGCACAGAGAGATGGGCGTTAACATCCCTGGTGGGTAGATGCAACTGCAGTGGTGGGGAGATACGTTACCACAGCAAGTAACAAAATTAGGTCATAAAGTGGGACACCAGATGTGAACATGATCTACACCAGCTTTATCCCTATCAGTGATAGTCCATGAGATTAGGAAGCAGATGGCAGACCCAGCAGTGGATCTGGAGCACTGGGTAGTGAGCCATAGGGTGATGCAGGAGGGAGAAAATCCCCTCCCCATGAAAATAAAATAATAATAAAAAAAACAGTCCTGAAATGACAAGCTTAAGAAGAAAAATTATTTAGTAAATCATGCCTTCTGATAAAAAGTAACTGAACAAACATCTGTAACTGAATATAATACAGGAATGCAAAAGACCCAGAGCTGTTTAAATGGTGTCATATCTCAATGCACAAATTTTACAAAAGTGTATCCTGAGTTCATGCATGGCATTTGCCTACCTATGCACTTATCTATGTATACCTGTGGGCAAAAACAGATCATTGCCTGCCTTCTGCATTTAAATCAATGTCATTTGCAAATGGTGCCAGCTTTAATCATAGATTCATAGTTTCATAGGGCTACTGACCCTAGGGGCTATATAAGCCTAGCCAAAAAGGTACCCTTGCTTGTAAATCCACATTTTACATAACTAAATAAAAGAGTAAACAGGACACATGGTCAATCCAACTGGAAAAAATAAGAAAATCCTAGTCAAGTTAAAGTTTGCACTGTGTGATTCCTTGAATCTTTTTGTAAAAGAGGATTGTGGGATATATGCAAATTACCCCCTTAAGGAAACCAGGTGTTTCAGCTATATTGTGGTTCTGAATGCTCATGACTTATTTCTTTTTAAGTCAATTAATGGACAAATTCAGACCAACAAAGCCAAACCATGTCAATGATTTATCTTCTTTTTATACTTCACTGCTTGCCCACCATCAGCTCAGCAGTTCATTCCCTTGTGGAGTAACAGTCAATTGTGGGAAGCTTTTCTGTAGGCAACTATCAGGGAAATTTCTTTATTTTAACCCTAACCTGTCCTTCAGAGGCTGATGTGCACATTCACATATGCAATGACTTATGACTTTGTTAACCTGGTCGATGACCTGGACCACTAATCCATTTCAGTCACAACCTGGGCTCAAAGAGCAGAGACAGAACATAACAAATAATGGAGTACAATCAAAGCGGAGAAGGTTACAGTATTGCAGTAGAGTAGATTACAAAAATAAGACAGTAATGACATTCTTTACATTATTTAGAAGTTTTGGTTATTTACATTATTTCCATATTTCACAGGTTCTACAACAGTTTAATTTGCCCAAGTCAATTGGGTTTCTAATACCATGATGGGAATCAACCCCATTCCTAAGTCAATGTAGATTAAAGTTCATGAAATTACTGTTCTTTCAATCTTTGATTTTAGCCAGCAGTGCTCCTTGCAGCACCTGCAATGTGCCCAGAATTGACTCCTCCTGCAATTCATATGGTATTACATGTATCAGTAACATATCTAAGTATGATTGTAAATTCTGTTTATAAGACCCATTGCTCCTGCTACTATTAGAACTGTCTGGGTATCCTTCTTCACCACTGCCCTCATTTTTGCCCGTAAATCCATGTATTTTATGACTTTGCATCTCTGTACGTGAGACACTGTAGTTACTAGGTGCAGCAATTTCAATGATCAATACTGGTCGGTGAACTGGTCCACTAATTCTTTTCAGTCACAACCTGGGCTCAAACAGCAAGAACATAAATAATGGAGTATAATCAAAGCAGAGACTGTTACAGTACTGCAGTAGAGTAGATTACAATATTGTAAATGCAGTAGTAGACAAAGAAGACAGTAAGGACATTATTTCCATATTTGATAAGTTCTACACTTTTTCATATGGCTGATGAAGTATCAGACTTGATTATTATCCAGTATCATGAAAACAGATAGACATGGCTTCCTTCTAATGGTGTTTCTCCTATGGTTGTCTTGATAGGGGTTTTGACTAAGTGTAGGCTTTCATCATTACTGTTTCCTAATGTGTTCTCATATTGCTGACGTTTTCTTCATTGGGGACAATAACCTTGTTTAGTACTGGTAAGAAGTGTTACTATGGGAACTGTAGGGAGCCAATTGATAGTCCCAAGTACGACAGTGATACTGTCTGGCATGTGCTATGTTAACAAATTTGTAAATCTTGTTTCCGATAGCCTGTATTTTTGGTAGTCGCATGTTTCTGGCAATGGCTGTCCTGACTTTGGGTGACAGCAAATGGAAGATAGGATTAACAAAGTTTAATTTCTGAGTGCACTTTACTGGGAATTTTGTTGGTGTATGTATAAATGTTTAGGCAAGGCTATAATTTCAGTCCCATGTATTTATTTTCTCTAATGTTGGGAATGCTATTCTTCTTGGAATCTTTAAGTGTAAATGGTGGGACTGATGTTAATTTTGGTTTTGTTGCAAATATCACAAGGTTGTTTTTTTTGAAGGGGGTGGATTAATAAGCAGTTTGTTAAAGGATGTTCAGCTGCAAAGTTGTAAGAAGTTGGACTGAATTTGGCAAAGTCAAACACATATATGGTTGATTTGCTGAATGGCACACATCTTTCTCTCTAGCAAGTACTGGCACTGCTGCAAACTGGACTGCCTCTCTCGTCTGGGGATGGACAAGCTAGTGTTGGCTGCTCACCTCCACACTCCGTTCCCTGGGTCACACAAAGACCCCAAATCAGGGTTACTTTTTTAAATATCAGTACTACACGTTTAGAAAACTGATAAAAAGTAATTGTATAAATGTCTATTTTCTTAAGATCTGTAGTGTGTGTAGCAGCATGTCAATTTTTTTTCTATGATTATAATTTTCACCACTTTGTTATAAAATCAGCCATATTTGGTCAGACACATCTGGAAGTAATTCTATTTTCTGTCAGGGAAGTCTAGCAAGAACTGCACAAGTATCCAAATAGGCAGAACTTTGGCAACAATGGATTTCAGTTGTTAAGGCTCCTATAATGCAGTTGAAAGGTCTATGGTTCAGTTCTGACCTCCTGTCACTCACTATGTGAAGTTTATTTTTCTTTTGAATGTCTTTATTTACGTAAGGTCAGCACCATCTAAATACATGCATGGCTGGCCACCCAGTGGGTGAACATTGCTTCTAGATGATTGCCATTGATGATGTGACACCCTGACCCCATGTGCAAAAATGAGAAAAAGGGGTTTTAATGAATGGATGGATGAACACCAGCTCAATCAAAATCCAAGATACAATACACTATGATGTAAAATTGAATTTGCAAGCAAGCATGCATGTTTTTTTTGTGTCTGCATGGATACTCTTTACATCTGCTGGCTTCCTTTCACTTTTCAAAACTATGCTGGTTGACTGGTTACACTAAACTACCCATATATAGGCTGGGACATTTCTAAAAAAGGTCCGTAAAGGACAATTTTACATGTCTGTCAAATAAGTTATAGTTAGTATCCTCAGTTATTAGTTTACTATTTTGCAGGATGCATTTTATTGCTAACCCAGTAAAACCACTCAAGCAGTGGATTTTTATTCACTCAGGCACCCTGAACTGCACTTACAGAGTACTGTGGAAAATTATTTGAAATTCAGGACAAAAAAAATGGCAAAGAACTAGCAAATTGCAGAACAACTACTAGTATGTCAACATAATCTACAATACTTGCTTATGTGAAATATAGTCACATAAGGGACTTATCGTAAACAGTACAACATTTACGACAAGGTCTATATCACAAATAAGTACCTGTAATAATAGTTTGTACTAAAAGATGGACTACAAAAAAGATGTCCTTTCTGCCTTCATGACTACCATCAACATGAAACCTCAAGTTAATGCTCTTGCTAGACTAGAATTAAAAAGTAGCTGATGGCTGGAATTAAGATTTTGACTAATGAACATGAGGTAGGCTTAAGAGTTCATATATTTTTATAGGTTTCATAGGTGATTACTAGGCTAATGGCACAAAAACCTTTACAAGCCCAGCCAATAACAGGATTATAGGATCATAGGAGGTTAATTAGGCTAACTGCTCCCAGCCCTCAAAAGCCTAGCCAAGTTCAACCCATGTTCCTAAGAGTGTCTGTCATGCACACACTAAAATCAGCACCTATTGCCCCAGTCCAAGAGGGACACAGGTGAAACCCCTGGGGTGAATTTCCGGTTACCCATCCAATCGTCCAAATTATGCTTAAATAGGACCAATGAGGGGCTTTGTTTAACATGAAGAGGAAGCTTGTCCCAAAGGTGGGGCAACTTCTGTGAGACAAATCTATCTCTCTAGCAAGTTCTGTTGATGTCACATACCAGGTTAAGGTCGTTTGAGCGAGTGACCTGTGTGCTATTTGACTTGTGAATGTGCAGCATTTCCATTAAAGCTGGGTCAGAGACTGCTCTATATGCAAGGCATAGGTCACCATTGAGCAGTCTGCATGACACAGAGTAAAGTGACAGTTATTTCAGTCTGTCCACTTAAGATAGATCCTGAAGACCCTGAATTTTCTTTGTAAGTAACCTTTGTGGTCTCTTCAGTTGCTGCAGGTGTTTGGAAAGGAACATACCAAAGACAGCATTGTACTCTATTATTGGCCTCATGACGGAAGAGTACAGGGGGATTATAACCTCTTTTTTCCTGGAGGCAATGGCCTTACTAATGAGATGAGCAATTCAAAATGCAATTCTTACCACTGTGGAGACATGGTGATCAAAGTTAAGGTTGCTGTCAACCTCTGTGCCCAGATCTCTCACCACTGACTGTGTGCTTAGGGTATTGCTATTGGTGTGGTAGTTTGCAGGAACATCACCCTTGCTGAAGGGGATGATAATGCATTGTTTGAATTAAGTTTAAGACCATGACTTTTGGCACCAGCCATTAGTCTGTGTAAGACCTTCTTGGTGGATGTTGACATCGCTAGGGGTTTCAATGATCGCTCCCAGTTTGTAATCATCAGCAAACTTTGTCAGCCAGTCGTTCTGTTTTTCCCTATAGTTCAGAGAAGTAAATTCCAAACTGTACGGGTCCCGGAACACCACTGGTTACGGGTCTGCTGGAAGAGGTAGAGTCCCCTATTTTGACCATATAAGTTCTATCAATAAGCCAGTTTGCAACCCACCTGACAATATATGGGCACCCAGCTGGGTGAGTTTATCAATGATGCCTGAGTGGGGGATTGTGTCAAAGGCCTTGGCTAAATCTATATAGGCCGTATGTATAGATTTGCCCTCATCTAGGGCTTTTGTGACTGTCTCGAAGAAGTCCATCAAGTTTAACAGGCATGATCTCCCCTTGACAAAGCCAAACTCGGTGCAGTCAAATGTTTGCAGATTTATTATATCTTTGTTAATAAGCTCAATGATGATTTGTTCCATTAGCCTAATGGGTCTATAGTTCCCAGGGTCCACGGATGCACCCATTTTGTGCAAAGGGATGACAGCATCTATTTTCCATTCCTCTGGGATGAAGCTAGTGCTTAGGCTGTGATTGAAAAGCATGTTCAACGGTGATGCTAATTCCTGTTTTAACCCATGTAAAACACAACCTGGGATGTTGTCTGGTCCCACAGAGGCCATGTTTTTGGCATTGGAGAGGGCATTTAGGACCTGCTCCTCAGAGATACTAGGTGTAAGGGATGCTTTGGGGTATATGTGGTAGGACAGGGGAGTGATGTTTTCACTGAACCTATCAACCAACCATTAACTACGAGTTCAATGCAAATCTAGGCCTTACCTTTGAGGTTACTGATGCAACTAAAGAATGCCTTGTGGTTATCCTTAGTTAGGGAAGCTAATTTGAATTCATAGTAAGCTTTGGATGACTTTAGGAGTCTTATGTGCTTAAGTTGAGGAGGGACTGTTTCCAGTTTTGAGACCATTCATTCCTACTCTTAGACAGCAATTTCTTTCTCCTATTGTATAGCCTATTAATGGCAGTTGTCCATCAGGCAGGTTTGTTTTTCCTTGAAAATCTTGCTTTGGTTCTATTAGGTACAGCAGAGTCAATTCAGGATATGCCAGTATTATATCTTATTTCTCCAGATATGGGATGGGGTTGTATCAGGGTAGGGAGTCTTTGGGTGTTGGCGCCCTAAGTCATTTTACAGACTGCCTCTGTCCATAAGAAACATGGGGGAGTACGTCAGGAGTGATTTTATGGTTCCCCATCCATTTATCCAAATTCTTTTTGAAGAGAGTGAGGGACGGGCTTTGTTTTATGAAAATGGGAAGTTTATTCCACAGATGAGGTAGCCTTTGGGATACAAATCTGTCTCTCTGTCAAGTTCTGTTAAAATCATAAATAAGGTTTAGGTCCAATGAAAGCATAACCCTTGTTGATAACCTTAGCAGGATTTACATTCTGTACATTGAGATGCAGCAGCATTGTTGCCTCACAGCAAGATGTTCTCCCGTTCGATTCTCGGCTGGAGTGCGGGGAGTGCCTTCTGTGTGGAGTCTGCATGTCCTCCATGCAGTTGGGTGGGCGTTCGAAAGACATGTGTAAATGGGCGTGCCTTCATTGAAGGTTGAACGTTGAGCTGGCACCTCGACGTTCGTGAAAATCTACTGCCAATCATTAGCGGACCGGAGTTCCGCTATGGTGACCCCTAACCAGGAAGAGCCGAAAGACAACAACAACAACAACACTGAGATGCAGCATTATCCCACTAAACATCAGCAGTGTACTGCTAAAGCTGTGCCCCAAAACATCCGATCAGCATAATCCTCCTCAATATTTCATGATGGGCTATATTACTTATAGCTTTGCAGTAACAATATATCACATGCTTATTTATTTTCCTAAAAATGAGTAATAACATACGACTAATAAATAATGTGTCCCACCTACCCCCTTTCTCCCTCTTCAGTGTGGGACCTTACCAATACAGTTTCAGACTCATGTAGTGGTTTTACTTTTATCTTTTATTAAGCATGTTTCCAGTGCTCACACTTACCTGGACAATAGCAACGTAACACTCCTGGTTGTATTAGTGATGCAGGCACTGAGATCTGGTCAAACAGACAGCTGTAGTTATTGCTGGCTTCTTGCCAGGGACCTGTGATTAAAACCTTCACTCCACCCTGCCAAGAGACAAAAGCAAGCGAAGTTAAACAGAGGAATGTAAAACATCTTCAAATATCATATGCAAATGCAGGTAGGTGACACTTTGAACTTCAGATCTGTAATTTCGTTTTAATAAAGAAAAAAAAGAAGTAATGTACTTACCATAATGTTCCATGTGAGTTGTTTATCTCACGTTTATTCTCACTGATGGGTTTGGGGCTGATCCTCGGCTCCGACACAGCCGATAGCAAAGCTCAAGGTTTGCCAGTAGCTCGAGACCAAGCCCCTTATCCCACAATGCACTGCTGGAATTACCTCAGATCTGGTTTGCTGCGAGTAACAATATATATATATATATATATATATATATATATATATATATATATATATATATATATACCCTTTTATTTATTTCTACAAAGAAACACTTCCTGAAGGGGAAGAAGAAATACTGAATAACCAGGATGGTAATAGCCTCTAAGTCAACAGTCAGCCAGGAGGGGGAAGGAGGGAGGGATGTGAGAATAAAGGCGGGATAAACAACTCACATGGAACGTTATGGTAAGTACATAACTTCTTTGTGTGAAGTTAAATCTTGTTGTTTATTCTCACTTCTTCGTGTTGGCCCAAATTGAGAACCTTTTCCATTTACTGCCGTATAATTTCCTGGTAGATGGCTTGTGAGAAGACAAGAGAATTTGTCTTGTATCTTCTGAAACTGAATGAAGCCTGGCAATTAGGGGAAGTGGATTAGCCAAGCAGTCAGTTTCAGGGACTGTAGTGAAGGATGGAGGTCCCCTGACAGGTGTGTCAGAAGGTCCGGAACTGGGTCCAGGATCCATGGATCTTCCAACAGATGATGGTGGAGAAATGGGAACCAAATCTGTCGAGGCCAGTAGGGGGCTATGAGGATAACAGTCCTTCCCAGCGATTTTGCTTTCTGTAAAAATATGGGTATCAATGGGAAGGGTGGGAATGCATAAAGGAGACCCGGAGGCCATTCGTGTAAAAGTGCATCTCTCGGGGGATGACCGGGAGGTGGTATTAGGGCAAAGTAGCTTCTGCATTTTGAATTGATGTGGCTGGCAAAGAGGCTGCAGCAAGGCTGGCCCCATTTGCGGAAAATCAATTCCGCAACCTGTTGTTTGAGAGACCACTCATGAGGGAGCAATATCGCCCTGCTTAGCTTGTTCGCTATCACGTTGGATTTCCCCAGGATGTGCGTTGCTAACAGAAAACGCTGGGATGACACAGTCCATTGCCAGACCCTGAGGGCTTCTCGACAAAGGGGGTAAGACTTGGTTCCGCCTTGCTTGTTCAAGTACCAGACTATTGACATGTTGTCCGTCTGAATTGCAATAGTTCCTAGAGGAAGAGAGTCCTGAAAGTACTCCAACGCCAGAAGTACCGCTCTCAACTCTAGAACATTGATGTGTAGATGTGATTCTTGATCTGTCCATGTGCCTTGGGCAGTCTTTCGCTGAAAATGCCCCCCCCCACCCTATCAGGGAAGCGTCCATGGTCACAGTGGCTACTGGGGGGGGAGAACAAAGGGTCTTCCGATTTTGACAAGAAGAGACGTCAACCACCACCGAAGGTCTCTCTTGCAAGAATCCGTGATGAGAATCATGTGGTGCATCGGTAGTTTCTGGTAAGTCCACTGAGAAAAGAGGAGCCATTGAAGAATTTGCATATGCATCCTTGCGAATGGTATAGCCAGGATTGCTGCCGCCATCAAATCTAGCACCTTCAAGACCTCTGCTGCTGTAGTTTTGTTCTTTGACACCAGTGAGCTGATGTGTTGGCAGAGAAGTGAGACTCGTTCGATTGGAAGACGTAGAGTGGCAGTTGAGGTATCTAACTCTGCTCCTATAAAAACAGTATGCTGCGATGGCGATAAGGCAGATTTTTCGAAGTTGAGCGTAATGCCTAATTGATGGCAGAGTGTCAGAGTGTATTGTGTTGCCTGAGTCAATTGACGCCTGGTGGTAGTGGTGACGAGCCAATCGTCTAGGTATGGAAACACCTGGAATCCTAGACGTCTCAGGTGAGCCATGACCACTGCCATGCATTTGGTGAATACTCTGGGGGCTGTAATGAGACCAAAGGGCAGGGCTCAAAACTGGAAATGATTGGCTCCCAGCCGGAAATGCAGGTGATCTCTGGAGTGTCTGTTCATCTTTATGTGATAGCACGCATACTTGAGATCTATGGAGCACATCCATTCGCCTTTCCCTAGGAAGGGAAGAATGGACTGAAGTGTGACCATTTGGAACTTCTCTTTCTTTACGAACTGGTTGAGTCTACTGAGGTCCAGGATAGGTCTCCAGTCCCCTGTTTTCTTTGGTATCAAAAAGAATCTTGAGTAAGTTCTGAATCCAACTTGGTCTGCTGGGACTGGTTGGATGACTCTTTTTTTCTAGCAATCTGTGGACCTCTGCAACTGCTTGTTCCCCGAGACTGGGTGGAACATCTGAGATTCTGTTTACAGGAATGGGAGGGGTAGAGAACGGTAAGAAATATCTTCTGGAAATGATGCTTTGTACCCATATATCTGATGTTATGTTTAGCCAGGCTTCTGGATACAAAGACAAGCGACCACCAACTGCCTTCAGAGCCAAACAGCTGGGCCCTCTTTCAGGGCCGCTGGAAGGGTTGACCCAAGAACTAACTCCTGTCACCCTGTTGCTGCGGACCCCCTCTGCCACGGGGGCGGTGTCTTCCATTATAACCCCCTCCTCTGCCTCTAGAGGGGGTTTCCTCCACATGTGTCCTGAAAGGCTCCCTGTGCTTTTCGGAACCACATTCTCCCTCCCCTAGGGCCCTTGGGGTAGGGCCAAGTAGGGGTAGAAAAACAGACTCCAACGGCAGATAAGGTCTTGCCTTCCTGCTTATACCTGGTTAAAGTTTCCTTTACTTTAGGCCCAAACAGTGATGAGCCATCGAATGGGGTGTTGATAAAGGAAGACTTAAAGGGTTCCACAAAGGAACAGAGACGCATCCAGGCTTGTCTTCGAAGAGCAATGCCAGAACTAGCGGCTCTCCTTGAACCATCAGCTGCAGAGGATATGAGACGCATGGACGAGTTTACCACTGAGTTTAGGGTAGCGATCTGGGCGTTGACTTTGTTGGCCACCACTGCAGCTACCGTACCCTGGACAGCATCTCCTAGCTCTTTCAGGAGATCTCTTTGTAGTCTCGTAAAATGGGTTAAGTAGTTCAATGGTAGCACAGAAAAAGTCACTGAACTAAACATGCGTTTCCCATATCTATCCATGATCCTAGAATCTCTGTTAGGAGGATAGATAAATGCGGATTTCTCAAACACTTCCTTTTTGGTGGCGGCAGCTACCACCATGGCATCAACAGGCACTCCCTTTGTCAAAAATGGCTTGTCCACTGGGGCAGACATGAATTTATTTGGCTTGCGAGGAACAGGTTCCATGGCCTCCAGTGACTCCCACGCCTTATGAGAGATCAGTTCCATGAGCTCGTCATAAGGCGGAGACACCCAAGAAGTGGAAGGTTGAGACCCAAAAGCCTTCAAGAGCACGGACTCATCCTCAGTAAGGGGTCTTGGACTGCCAATAATCTGACTAAGGATCTCTAGTATCTCTGCAAAGGAGATATCCCCAGAGGGGGATCGAGGGGACGCTTCTGACTCATCCATGTCCAAGTCAGATGTCAAAGACTCCTGTGGGGAGTCTAAGTGCCTCCTCTTGCACAGTCTCTTCCTGGGCACCACCTCAGTGGGGGGATCTGGGGAGGTCTCAGAAGAGCAGGGGACACCCTGTGGTGGTACTTGAGGCTCAGGGTCTCTATGCTTAGGGGGACCGGTAGACAAAGAAGCAGACACAGGAGCTTGAGGGGAGAGGGAAGGCCGAACTGATGCTGACGTTGTCTTTGGAGACCGGACTCTCCACACAGCATCAAAGGCACCATGGCTCTGACGAGACGGAGTAAACGGACCCGAATGTACCGTCCGATCCTCCCGCACCGAAACCATGGGCTCCAAGCCCGAGGTAGGAGCCGAGCTCATCCGAGCCGAAGCCCCGAGAGGAAGAGTCGGCACCGACAAATCAGTCCGACTATCCTCCCCGGACCCGATGGGAGAGCGTCGGCTTCTAGAGTCCTCGGTCGGCACCGAGGACATCCGAGTAGATGGAGCCGATAACACCGGTGCGGGTATCGACTCCAAGGGTTCGACAATCATTGGTTCAGTTTCCTTCAGCTCCGAGAGTCCAGTACAGCTCGGAGGAGGAGTAGACAAATCCGGTTCCATGGTCTTTGGGGCCGACAACAATTTAGCAAGTCCTGGTGCCTGTAAAAGCTTCTGCACTAGCCGATCCATGTCCAAATCTGAAAGGCTGACTGAGGACTTCGATGAATGCACTGAAGGTGCTGACTGGAGCAGAGGAGAAGACGGAACCTCAGAGAACGGCTCCAATACTGACAGCTGGCTCCGAATCAAAGGTACACTTGGTTCCGAAGTCTGTGGAACCGATGACCCTCCCTCTGAAGTTTTTGCCTTTTTTGCCACTTTGGGGTCTGAAGATTTTGTGGATTTGGAGGACTTGCTAGTACCTTCATGGCTACTCAACACCTCAGAAAAGAAATGCTGCAGTAATCCCCTGTCTAGTAGCTTCCTCCTTCTCTCCAAGAGGACTCTTGAAGAAAAAGAATGGCAAATGCTGCAAGTGTCTTGGAGGTGTTTAGCCCCAGACAGCAGACACACTGAATGTGTCTGTCAGTGACGGACATTTTCTGCCCACAATCTGTGCATTTCTTGAATCCCAATTTGGGATGGACTTTTCCTTGTCATCCGACATAGTAAAGGTAAAACAAACCAGTATACTGAAAAACGAATACAGTAAAGTCCTTACTTTACTTGTAAAGACCCACAAAGCAACTAAGCCCAACCCGGGCACTATCTATAACAATTAACTATATTTTAGAAATACAGGGCTAAAGAGGCCCACAGAGAAAAACCCTGACTATTACAAAACAGAGATTAATAACTCTAAATAGGGCTAAAAGGCCCACACAAAACAACTAAGCCAACAGGGCACTAACTATCCAAAACTACAGATTCTATTATTAAAATTTTTAACACTAACACACAACTATCTATATGAAAATACTTAAGACAAAAAGAAAGTTTTTTTTATTAAAACTTGCTGTTTTTTTTCCTCACAAATGGTCAGAGCTAGCTGGATCACCGAGATCTTTCTTGCCGCGGCAAACTAGATCCGAGGTAATTGCAGCAGTGCATTGTGGGATAAGGGGCTTGGTCTTGAGCTACTGGCAAACCTTGAGCTTTGCTATCAGCCGTGTCGGAGCCGAGGATCGGCTCCAAACCCATCAGTGAGAATAAACGGTGAGATTTAACAACTTCACATCAAAAGTTATGTACTCACCATAACAATGCAGCTGTGTTGTCTGTTTTCGTCCTTTTTCAACCTTTGGGTCTTGGATCCGAGCTCAGATCTGACTTTGACCACTTTTCAGACTTTGGATCCATAGTAAAAGCTCTTTTCCTTACCCATTATCCTCTCCCAAGCCACAGATTACCTCAGATTGAGTCCCCCCCCCCGATATGAACATGTACAAAGGAAACAATTCTACAAATGTCTAGAAATATGACAGGAGAGGTATCTGGAGCTAAGAGAGGGAAAGACCAAAAGGGAAATACCTCCAGGCTATACCACAAGACCATATGAATATCTTCTTCCTGTGGAAGGGGGAAGTGGGAAGGAGGGAGGGTAGGTTGAGGAATGGCAAAGACAGACAATAGAGATGCATCATTATGGTGAGTACTTTTGTATCTGATGTTGTCTTTTTCATCTGTTCTTCAACCTTTGGAACGTAATCCCCAGCTAGTATCAATGCAGGGCGGTCTCATGGAATGATATTCCAGAGTACAGTAGAACTAAATGCTGCCCTGTTCCTAGAAAGTATGTCCAACTTGTAATCAGCTATGAAGACATCAGCACTGAATGAAGTAGCAACAGCACAAATGTTATCTATGGAAGTTCTGGACAACAAAGCAGAAGCAGTGAAGATTGACCTTGTAGAATAAGCTTGTGGTGGTCTTGGTAAAGACAAACTCTTGTGTTTATAAACATAAGAAATACATTCAGTGAACTATCGTGCTAATATAACTTTAGACACAGACTGTTCCAACTTAGCTTTTGAAAATGAAATAAACATTTGGTCTGATTTTCTGAAAGCTTTTGTTCTGTGTAGATAAAATCTCAGCTGTCTATATGCATCCAGTAAAGAAAGTGTGTATTGCCACTTATTGGAGAATTTTGTGAGAACACCAGTAAATTAATGGACTGGTTAAGGGTGAATTCAGAAGCTACTTTTGGAAGAAAGGATGGATTGGTATGAAGAGAAACCCTGTCTTTAGTAAAAATGATGTAAGGTGGCCGGCAAGATAAAGCCTTAAGTTTCAAAACTCTTCTTGCAGATGTAATGGCAACTAGAAAAATGTTTTCCAGGACACAAATTTTAGATCAGCCTTTGCTGTGGGTTCAAAAGGTGTCTGAGTTAAGGCCTGGAGAAGAATCATCAAGTCCCAAAGATGGCTAGGTGGCCTGAGCAAAAAGGTACCTTTAAGGAAGACTTTGCATTACCTAAGGGAGGCCAATGACAAATGTTCTTTACCTTCATGAAAGCTGGAGATTGCAACCAGCTGTACTTTGACTGTAGAGTAACTTGCTCTGTTATGAAAAATGGAAGCCAGCAATTCTAAAATTCTAAAACTGCTGGAGTGAGTGCTGAAAATGGATCTAGACTTCTCTTCTTAGCCCAGACAAAGAATCGTTTCTGTTTGTTCTTGTATATGTTCCTAGTGGAGACTTTTAGAAAAGAAGTAAAAATGTGTAAGACCTGGGAAGAAAGCCTGTACTGTCTAGCCATCATTGGGAATGAAGAAATCATGTGGCCAACCCAACAGCATGCATGTCCATTTGAAGTAGTCCAGAGGAGTGAGACAGAAGATACGGAAGGAGAGCCAGAACTCAAGGACAACATATTACATGAGACCAGAGTAATGGCAACCACACTTGTTGAGGCCAGAATGGGGCGTTGAAGATAACCTTGCTCTTCTGTAAAATCTTTTGATATGAGAAGTGTGGGAGTGTAGGCATAAAGGAGTCCAATTATGAAATACAGTGTCCACTGGTGACTCCTCCCTCTAGGGGGATTAGGGTAAAAAAAACAACTGCATTTGGAACTGTGGACAGAGATGAACAGGTCACAGCATGGCTGGCCTCACTGGTGAAAAATCTGTCCCACTATTGAAGAATTGAGAAACCATTCATGAGGCATAAAAACAGATCTGCTCAGTCTGTCTGCTAAAATGCTGGACTTCCCCAGAATATGCATTGCTAAATGAAAGCAGTTGGGAGAGGTCATCCACTGCCACAAACTCACTGCCTTCTGACAAGGGTAAGAGCAGGTTCCTCCTTGTTTGTTGATATACCAGAACACTAGCATGTTGTACCTCCGTACAGCAATTGTTCCTTGAGAAAGGATGTCTTGAAATGACTACAACGTTAAAAGGACTGCCCTCATCACTAGATGTTGATGTAAAAGGTTGGCCTGTAAGGGGGGACCACGTGCCTTGGACTGTCTGTCCCATGTAATGCCCCCCACCCCAACTGGGAACGAGAAATCCTGCAAAACATCAAGTGCTTTGATCCATCAGGACACGTGCTGTCAACAAATCTTTGTGATTCGAATGGGAGATGGCATGAGATGCTGATTCAGAGACCTTTGCACTGCTAGAGTCCACTGTAGTGCACTCATGTAGTATCTTTCAAAGGGTAGAAGGGTGATGGAGGCAGCTACTGACATCAGAAGCAGAAGGACCAGTCTGGCTGGTGGTGACTGAAGAGCTAGTAGATTTTTCACTTGAAGCTGTAATTTGGACAGTCTGGAGGAAGCAAAGCTACTTTAGAAACTTACCCAGAAGAGCCCCTATGAACTCTAGGGTTTTGGTGGGAAGGAAGAGAGATTTGCCGTAGCTAACTGTGATGCTCTGGTATAGACATAAATGGAGCAGGTAGTCCTTAGCACTTGTCAGCAGATGCCATGAGGAGCCAATTGTCCTTCCTCAAAAGAGAGAAAATGGACTGAACCGTGATCATTCTGAACTTGAAGTGTTTGACAAATTAGTTTAAGTGGCTTAGATTCAATATTTGCCTGAGGTCCCCCATCTTATTTGGCACCAAAAAGAATCTTGAATAAGTTCTGAATCCTCACTGGTTTGGTGGGACCTCTTGGATGACTCTTTTTTCTTAACAGCTTTTCTATCTCTGAGGCTACTTCCTTCCTCTGATGGGGTGGTAAGTGAGGAATTTTTTGTGGGTGAATGGGTAGGGGAAGGGAAAAGGGAACGTAATAACCTCTGGCAATTATATTCTGCACCCAGACATCTTTGATGATGGATGTCCATGCTTCTGGGTGCAGAGATAAGTGTACCCCAACTGCACCCAGAGTGCAGTTGTCTGGCAACTGTTCGGGGTGCTGAAAAGGCTTCCCAGTAAAGGGGCCTCTGAAACGGTATCCCCTGCTACATGGAAGATGTCTACCATTAGAATTTCCCCCTCTGCTGCAGGGGATCTATCTCCATAAGAGTCCTGACAGAACCCTTGCGATTTTCGAAACCACATATTTCTACCCCCTTTCTGGTTTCTTGAGAAGGTCCTCTGTGGGGTCAAAAAATGTATCCCTAAGGCAGATTGCATTTTCCCATCTGTTCATACTTAGACAGCATCGCTTTAACTTTGTGTCCAAGTAAGCTCGATCCATCAAATGGTGCACTGACGAAGGACATCTTCTAGGGCTCTGCAAAGTTACAGAGGCGCATCCAGGCTTGCCTCCTAATGATAATGCCAGCAACTGCCACTCTTGAAACACCTTTTGTAGCATGTGAAATCATACATATAGAGGTGTCTGACAGGGACTGATGGGAGGCCAGTTGCAAAGAGACTGTCTTTTTATCCTCCGCCAATATGGACCCTGAGAGAGATTTGGCAAACTCTTTCATCAGATTCCTATGAAATCTTGTGAAATGTGCCAGGTAATTCAGAGACTACAGAACAAAGGAAGCTGAAGCAAAAATTCACTTCCCAAATCTGTCCAGTGAGCCAGAATCTCTGTTAGGAGAATACAGAGAAGGACTTTCCTCAGCAATTTCCTTTTTGGTGGCTGTGGCAACGACAATGCCATCAACTGTGGGACCCCTGCTCCAATGGGCATGGTCCTTGGGTGCAACTAAGTACTTGTCTGGCTTTCTAGGAATGGGTTCTATTGTATCCAGATTCTTCCAAGCCCGATGGGAAATGAGGTCCACCATTTCATCCACAAGGGGGTACCACCCAGGATATAGCTAAGCTGGTTCCAAAAGCCTAAATTAACACGGACTCTTGGAAAGGGGCTTCTGAAGACCAAACACATTTCTATCTCAGAGTGACTTAGGGGACCCTTCCCAATCATTGAAGTCAGTGTCTTCTGTTAAAGACTCCTGTGGGAAATCAATGTGCCTCCCCTTGCCATTACTCTTCCAGGGAACTTCCTTGTGGGATGATCTGGGGAAGACGAGAAAGTGTGTGGGGAGTGCTGTAAAAGGACTGTCTCTAGGCTACAATGGACCAGCTGCCCAATGGGACAGAATGAGCAGACTCAGGACTCATGACAGACAGTTGAGGGGGGGAGGGACCCAAGGGTGGCAAAGATGTCCTATCTCTAGTCATGTGGAGAGCTCTCTCTACTGCATCAAAGGCAGAAACCAATGGTGAGCTCAGGACCAGTCTAGCAGGAACTGAAGCCACCTGCATGGAGAAGTCCAAGACCTCTCCATGACCCTGCTTCAACACAGAAGTCAGAGCATAGCTATTTAACACTGAGGCCCTGAGGGGAAGGGATAGCTCTGAAAATCCTAGTCAAACACCCTATCACCGGATCTGGCACCGAAACTATTTATTTATTTTTTTATTTATTTTACATTTGTTAACCGGGATAGTCCGACTGGATATATGTCCATTTTCAGCGGAGGCCCGGGGAGAAAAGCTCCAAGAGTAGTACATTGCAACACATAAGAAAAGGCAAAAAATCAACAAACGATTCGGTTACCAGAAAAAGTAAGAAATACAACTTGCTAAAGGATATCATTTACAAGAAGTAGTCAGCAAAAAAAACATTAAATATGTAGTTATTAGAACTATGTGATACTATCCTATGATATTATTAGTTAGATGAAGGACATAGGTAACTAATATATATATTGGTATAGGAATTAGCCAGGCTTAGTACAGTAGCAAGACCTTTTTGAGCCCAGGTATAGTTTGAGCTTGGCTTTGAAGTGAGACAGGGAAGAAATTGAGGTTAACTCAGGGGGTAATAGGTTCCAGGCCTTACCTAGGGAGTTTGACAGGAGGGAGTCACCAGCTTGGTTGTTGGTTTTATAGGTCTGAATGAGGACCTTGTTGGAGGAACGAAGTGGTCATGGATTGTTATACAAGGTGATTAGGGGTTTGAGTGAGGGAGTGTTATCAGGGGTGTAAATGATTTTGTGGGCTATGATCAGTTGGTTGTATAGCACGAGACTAGGAAGTTCTAGCCATCCTAGCTGAGTTAGGTTAATGCAGTGATGTGTCCTAAAAGGGAGGCCGGTGGCAAATCTGGCAATGTGATTATAACAGGTGGTAAGTTTATTAAGATTGGACTTGTTGTTATTTAGAAGGAGGTGGCATACAGAAGAGAAGAGAGAAGGTGGGAACTGGCAATGGCTACCTTGGCTAGGGGAGTTAAAAAGTTCTTTAATCTATACAGTGGACCTAGTTTTTTGTTAATGGTTTTGATTAGGTGGTTGACGTGCAGGTCATATTTTAAGTGGGTGTCAATGGTGACACCTAGAAGTTTAGTGGAAGGGTCAGGAGAGATAATTGTGCCATCTTTGGATTTAATTATGAAGTTGATGGGGGTGGACTTTAGTGTAGGTAAGAATATAAGCATTTTGGTCTTTTTGGGGTTTAGTAGTAAGTGGTGGTTGGATAGCCAGTTTTCTATAGTGTTAAAGGTAGTTTGGGTCTTTAGCTGTAACTCTGCAGGGGACGTGGCTGAACATATCAAAGTTGAGTCATCTGCATATTGAATGCAGTTGACATTAGGAATGGCAGTATGTAAATCATTTATGAAGATGGAGAATAACAGAGGGCCTAGAATAGACCCTTGAGGGACACCCAGGTTAGTTGGTAGTAAGGTGGACAGTTTTGAGTGCCAGAGTACAGCTTGTTGTCTACCACTTAGGTAGGATTCGAACCATTGAAGAGATTTGGGTTCTAAACAGAGTGGTCTTAGTGAGTGGATTAACAGTTGGTGATCCACCATATCAAAAGCTTTGGATAGATCCAGGAATAGAGCGGAGGAGAGATGGTTATTATTGCGATAAGAATTTATGGTGTCTGAGAAGGCTAATAGGGCTGTAGTGGTGCTATGGTGAGGTCTAAAGCCATGTTGGGTATCTGCCAGGAGATGGTTGTTAATTAAATGGTTCATGAATTGCTTTTGGATACATTTTTCCATTATTTTGGCTAGGGGAGAGAGTATGGCAATTGGCCTATAGTTGGATATTTCGGTAGAGCCTCCCCCTTTGTGTAGAGGGATGACATAAGAGATTTTCCAGATATTAGGAATTATAGCTACAGTTAGCGTGCAATTTATAAGTACTGAGATAGGATAGGCAATGGCGTCAGCTGATTTTTGTAGATATTCAGCTGGAAGTTGGTCAGCTGCAAGAGTGGTAGGTTTTAGCTTTTTGAGTAGGGTGTGTATAAATGAGGTGGCAATAGGATGGAAGCTAAAATGTGGAAGATTAGTAGAGGTGGAGCAGTTTGGGCTGTATGTGCTAGGTGGCAAGTTACTTGCTAGGGTTTGTATGGTCTCAGTGAAAAAGCGATTAAAACTATCTGCGACAGATTCAGATGGTTTGTCAGTGAGGGCCTGAGGTACAGGGGTAGTCTTTTTTCCAGGGTGTATTAGATTATTTAGTCCTGCCCAGAATTTTTGAGGGTTTTTTTGGTGAAAGGACTGTAGATTGCTGAAGTATTTTTTTTTGTCAAGTAGTACAAGTTTTTTTGTTTCATTCCTTAGTTGCCTGTATACTATTTGATCCTGAGGGAGTTTTGTAGTTCGGCTTAGAGCCCATGCTTTGTCTCTGAGTTTAATTTTGACCCTGGTCTCATTCGAGAGCCATGGTGCCGTTTTTGGTTTTGTTTTTTTAGAGCGGATGGGAGCATGACTGTCTAGAATCTCCAGAAATTTTTTGTTAAAATACATTACTGCTTCATCTAAGGGGAGGTTTTTTAGCATTGACCAACTGCAGGATTTTAGTTCAAGTTGGAACTTAGTTACGTCAAAATTATTTTTGTTTCTGACATATCTTAGTAGTGATTGGTTGTGGTTAGTTATTTTATGCCTAATTATGTATGTGAGATGATGATCACTAAGACTATCAGAGAGGGTACCATATGTATACATGTTGGGATGGTTATTTATGAGCACCCAATCAAGTATACTTTCTTTCTACAGTTCTGAGTTCCCTCCGGCTCTAATAAAGTCAGCACCTGATAGATCAGAGAAGGTGTCTGAGTTGACAAAGGCCAAGCCTTCAGATCTGACCTAGACAATCAAAGAATTCTCGGATCTGGAACCTTCAACGTCAATGGAAGGATCAGAGTAGGAGTCAGTAAAGTTGTCTGGGCTGGTCCAAAGCTCACGGTTCCAATGGGAGACAGAGGCGGACGTATTCCCAACTGAATTTAAGTCCTGAGAAGTTTTCTCATCATCCTGTCCACATCTGCTTCAGACAGGCTCCTCGTAGCCCTGAAGGACAAGGGGATAGATGGAGGTCTCAACACCTTGCAACGTCTCTTGCAAAAAGGGGAGTGCAGTCTGGATGAGATTGTGTCCAGAGAGAAAGAAGAGATGTATTTAGAAAGGTGTAGTGAGAATCTTGAGGCATGGTGGGGGATCTGTAGAAAGCTACAACATGGATTGCAGTTTTTCCTAGTGTTAGTTACACCTGGAGAATTTCAGATGCATTGTGTTGGGCAACTAGCCTGGAGGTGTGAATATCCTTGGTGAATATGGACACTCCTCCACCTTTAGTGTTTCAGTGTTGATTTGGTGGCTGAAAAGTGTGGTAAGAGTTGTAGCCTGGTATTGTAGGGGTGTTCTCTGGAGCCTTGAACCAGGTCTCAGTTACTGCACAGATATTGATGTTCTCCATTTTTAGGAGTGCCTCGAGAGAGTGCATTTTAAGGTTTAGACTTCAAGCATTGAGTAGCACTACCTACAGATTTTGCATGCTTTTATCTGTTACGGTGGTGGTTTTGTCCTTTGAACCTTGCCTAAAAAAGGCACTATAGGGGTGGCAAGAGCTTTAGCCAGTAACCTGAATCCCAGGGGTGACAGATGCAGATCATCTCTGGCAAAGTATCGTGGTTTGTCGATCATTTCGTCCCAGGCAGACAGATACTGGATCCCCTTTGAATGACACCAGAAGCTTAGCCAATTGCTGAATTCAATCATTTTGTCCTTATACTGCAGTGTCATTCTGGGCAAAGGCAGGCTACTATTCAGGGCTAGGGTCATACCTGCCTGGGCCACATGATCTGAGAGCTTTTCCATGTCTCTTTTCATGTAGTCCAGTGCAGTGACAGAGACCTGGTTCAATGCTCCAGAGAGCACCCCTGCATTACCAGGCTATAATTCATACCACACCTTTCGGCCACCTAACCTGGACCGAAACATTAAAGGTGGAGGCATGTCCATATTCATTAAGGATATCCACACCTCCAGGCTAGTTGCTCAGCGTAATGCATCTGAGATTATCCAAGTGCAACTAACTCTGGGCAAGACCGCAATCCAAATTGTAACTTGCTATAGATCCCCCACCATGCCCCAGGATTCCCACTCCTCATTTCTTGATACACTGGAAAATATTAGGGTACAACCCAACACCATAGTAATGGGTGATTTCAACTACCCCACCATTAACTGGGAAAACTACTCATGTACCAACTCTTTTGCTCAACGTTTTCTGGAATTCATAAATTCCAATGCCTTTGATCAACTTATCCGCACCCCCACCACGGGCAGCAATATCCTAGACCTGGTCATTACTAACATGAATGACTGGTGTTCCACACCAGAGGTCAATTCCTCGTTGGTCAGATCCAACCACAAGCTAATCACCCTAGACATCCACCCCCCCCCCCAATTAGGGAACCACTGTAAAAAATTTCTCCAAAGCCAACTTCACGCTTCTTAAGACAGAAGTGGCAAACTTCAAGACACCCAGGCAGATGGACAACAGAGTTATGACTGCTGAATCCTACACAAATGCACTTTATAAGCACTTACACAAGTGCATGGATCATGCTATCCCTAACAGAACCAAGATGCTATCCTCAAAAAAAAAGGAAACCAATCTGGTGGTCCCCTGCCATAAACAAACTCTACAACAGAAGAAAGAAACTTTTACAAAAAAGAGTAAAATCCCATGATTGGAGGAACTCCCTGGTCAGCCTCAGTAAGAAGCTGAGATAGCCAATAGCCTAGTACCTACCAATGAACCTAAACCTATGAACCTATAACAGTATTCTTACTGTGGGATCCTCTGCCTCAGGTGACCCAAAAGTTGTCTCCTATGCAAAAGCTCAAGTCTGGTTGCTGCTAGTGTGTGGGATGCTACACAGGGCTATAAACCAGGGGCCTTAAATATGATGTCTGCAAGCACAGACCTCAGAAATGACTGCCCAGTCGGACAGTAGTATAGGTAGTGCTAATGATGTCCTCTAGACAGGTGAAATGTACTGAATAGACCAGTGTGACCATAGTCTAGGTAGTGCCCAATGATGCCTTCTAGACAGGAGAATGTAACGAGGGAGGGAAGGAATACTGCAACATGGAAGAGAAGGACATCTATGGTTACGATAAGATTTTACACAACTATTCAATGTCCTTCTATTCTCATGTTGCAGTATTCTTACTGTGGGAGAGTACCACAGTTTAAGGAGGAGGAAGGGAGAAGGAAGAGGTAGCAGATTCTAGGAAGCCTTGCAGGATTACCCTTGCAAATCCTGCTCTGGCTCTGGAAATATGGTTCAGTTTGTAATGTTAGGTGAAGGTATGTACAGAGGACCAGGTGGCTGCCACAAGGATAGAAGTTGTGTCTAAGTCTTTGAGGAAAGCCCCAGATGAAGCTACAGCTCTTGTAGAGTGTGCCCTGATCCCATGAGGTAATTGTTTTCCATAGTTGGAATAGCAGAAACAGACAGTTTTCCTTATCCAGCAAGACATAGTTTGCTAGGATACTGCCTTGCCCAGGCCCTGGGATGGAAGGACACAAAGAGCTGATTAGACTTTCTGATGGTGTTAGTTTTGTCCAAATAAAACCTTAGTTGTCTGTGGACATGGAGGGAGTATAGTATTCTCTCAATGTCATTTTCAGGAGATGGAAAGAAGGTGGGTAAATTAATGGACTGAGTTCGTTGTCCACTTTGGACATGAAAGAGGGGTTGGTGTGCAGGGTCACCCTATCCTTACGGAATATAGTATAGGGTGGAGATGACTTAAGTGACTGTAATTCTGAAACCATTCTGGCTGAGGTAAGGGCTAGCAGTAGGACTGTTTTCCATGTGCACATCTGTAGGGAAGCAAAGCTGGCTGGCTTGAATGGGGCAAGTGTAAGTTTTTCCAGGATATAATTTAGGTCCCAAGGTGGCAGAATAGGCTTCTTTGGTGGCCTAATGTGCAGCTTGTAGGAAGAGTTTAACATCCAATTTGGAGAGAAGAGGGGTTGCAGAGGCAAGCAAGCAGAGACAGCAGGTAAGTGCACCTTCACTGAAGAATATGACAGGTCTGATTTTATGAGCTCACACACATATGTAAAGACTAGGGGAATCATCCGCTTGAAAGGGGTCCTTATGCCTTTGTTGACACCATTTGGAGAATCTTTCCCATTTGGAAATGTAGGATCTCCTGGTATTGGGTTTCCTGGCCTCCTGCAGGATAGACAGCACATCCTCATTGTATCGATGTCTGAAGTGAATTCAAAGTTTATCACCCAGAGGGTTAAGCAAAATATCTCCAGGTGTGGGTGGGTGAATGAGAGATCCCTTCTGTTATGTGAGTAGGTCCACCTTGTGAGGTGAGTTGTGGTGATTGCCCTTGGCAAGAGAGTGAAGTAGGGGGAACCAATGCTGCCTTGGCCAATTGGAGGTCGCCAGCAAGATGTTTGGCATGTCCCTCCTAATTTTTAGGAAGACTTTCTGAATAAGAGGGAAGGGAGGCAAAGCATACAGAAACAGTCCCTTCCATGAGATGGTGAAGACGTCCACTCTCCAAGCTAGTGGAGAGGGATACTTGGCACAAAGTTTTCAGTTGCCTGTTCTGGGGGGAGGCAAATAAATCTACCTGAGGTGTGCCCCATTGGTGGACAATGTCTAGGAATACATCTCTGTGCAACATCCACTCGTGATGCAGAGAGAATGATCTCTGACAGCATCCACCTGATGGTTGTCCTGGGATGGGATGTAGACTGCCTGCTGTGAAATGTTGTTCCAACAGGCTAACTCCCAAGCTTGCATTGCTAGCCTGCAGGGCAGGTAAGACCTGGTCCCTCCATTTGTTGATGTACCACATTACAGTGTTATTATCTGTGAAGATTTGTAAGAGGCCTGGCTGCATGAGAGGGAGAAAGGCCTGCAGGGCAAGGTGGACTGCAGTCATCTCCCTTACGTTGATATACTTTTTCTGGAGGGATGGCTCCCATGGGGCTTGTACTTTGAGGCCATTCATGGTTGCTCCCCAGCCTAGATCTGAGTCATCTGTGGGCATTAGTTGGGTTGGTGTGGTGGGCTGCAGGGGTAGGCCTGGATCTAGTTGTACTTGCTGAATCCACCACTTCAATTCTGTCTTTACGCATGGAAGGAAGGGTATCTGAAAATCCAGTGGGTGGCTGTGTTGAGACCACACATTTTTCAGGTACCACTGTAACTTCCTCATGTGTAACCTGGCTAGTGACAGCATGGGGATGGTGGCTGCCATTAGGCTGAGGAGGCGCATGAATTGCCTGGTTGACAGATGGTTGATTAGGAGAAGGTCCTGGAAGTGGCTGATCAGGGAGGTTACCTTGTCCAGAGGGAGAAAGGCCTTCATCAGGTCAGTCCTTATCCTGCAATCCAGGAAGGTTTTGTCCTATGCTGGGGAGAGGGATGATTTTTGTGAGGTTAAGTGTGAATCCTAACCTCTGGATCAGTGACATGGAGAAGGACAGATGATTTCTGAATGTGTCTTCCCCTTCTGCAAGGATGAGGGTGTCTAGTTAAGGGTAGATTTGAATGCCCTTGGTCCTGCAGTAGGCTATGGCTGGGGCTAGGCACTTTGTAAAGAATCTTGGTGTAGTGGATAAACCAAAAGGCAAGGCAGTAAATTGAAAGTGTGAACAGGGTTCAGCAAAGCATATGCACTTCCTGTGCCTTGGGTGGATAGGGATGTGGAGGTAAGCCTCCCTCAAGTTCAAAGTGGCCATGAAAGCTTTGGGTGGCAACAGTGGAAGCAGGCTTTGAAGGGATAGCACTCTAAAGGAAGGGACCTTCAGAAAGAGGTTTAGGAAGGATAGGTCCAGGATGGGTCTCCAGGGGCCATCATTTTTGGTACCAGGAATAACCTGGAGTAGAATCCTTTTCCTTCTTGGCCTGGTGGAACGGGTTCTATGGTTCCCTGAGCAAGAAGGTACTGCATAATCTGCGGGATTAGGTGTAGTTGGTTCTTGGGGGGGGTGGGGTATGCCTAGTGGAATGGGTTTTTCCTGTCAAGGCAGGAAGTATCCTTTTTCCTCTATTGCCAGGATCCAGCAGTCTGAAGTGACTTCCTTCCATAGGGGAAGACAGTGAGGTAGGCAGGTTGAGAGGAGAAGGTGGTTGAGGCAGTCACACATTGTTATTCCTGTCCTGAAAGGGCTGCCTGTTGGGGGGCTGAGAGGTGGCTTCCCTAGTGGAGGTTGGCTTCATGGATCCTTTTCTATGTCTGGAGGTTGAAGAGGTGGCTGGGGTGGGGGCTCTCCTGACAAAGGAGGTTTTTGCAGAGTAATTCATATACAATTTGGTACTGGGGAGACCGGTATATGTTTCAGATCCTGGAGTTCCTTACTCTTCTCCTGGAGGCTTTTAAACAGGTCAGCAGACTGTTGGCCAAACAGGAGTTTATTATCCAGGGGTGTATCCAAAATTTTTGTTTTAAAGTCTTCAGGCAGGGGCTTCGGTCTAAGAAATGAATATCTGCATAAGACAGACGTTGGTGCTGCAGATCTTGCAGAAGCCACAGCTGCATCACATCTGCACTTTATTGAGTGTCTGGATACCTAAGAAGCCAGGGACAGCTTGGATGCTATTTGTGTCTTGTTTGGGCAGTCAGGTAACGAGGACAGTAGGGATGAAACCTGTGATACCAAATCTATGGCATATCTGACCATGTGGGTCTGGTAATTAATTGCCCTAAATGCCACAGTGGAAGAGGTATAAATCTTCTTTCCCAGCCTGTCCATTACCTTGCTATCTTTGTCTGAAGGCAAGAGTGACAAGGTAGGGATGAATCTGGACTGCTTTTTAGGGGCCACTGCTACAACTGCAGGGTCCACCAATGGGGGCTTTACAAGTAATTTGTGCTCATTAGGTACCTTATAAAAATGGTCAGGTCTCTTGGGAGCAGGAGATTGTGAATCAGAATTCTTTCAGGCTGATGCAAATGCATCTAGGTATGCTGGAATTACTAGGGGAATGGCTGATGGGGAGGGTGATTCTACTCGGAGCAGCTCAAAATACCTTTTTTGAATTTCAGTCATCTGAGCTGTATCCCATTTAAAGTACTCCTTCATTTTAGAAATAGTTTCCCCAAATGTAATATCTTCGGGGGGGGGGGGGTCTCCCATCATGGAATCCTCATCTGGGGTGTAGTAGTCCAAGGGAGAAGCTATTTGGGAGGAGTAAGTAACTGACTCATCAGAGGAGGAGGAGGAGGAGGCTTCTTTCTCCTGGGAGAGGGTAGGAGGGATAGATGTAGCTGAGGCAGGTCTGCGGCTTAGCACAGGAAATGTGGATGCTGTGGAAGCTGAAGGCCTAAGGGCCATGAAGGCCTGCAGCAAGGGCTGTGAAAAGGACTGCCAGTCCAGTTGTTCCTCAGATGGAGCAGACAAATTCTTAGTCTTTTGTTTCTTTTTTAAAGGAGTTGATTTGGTAGAAGCTGAGGGCCTAGTTTCACGGATCTGGCCCATAGGTGAGGATTCGGAATCCAGGATCGAGAATGATTGTCTGGTGGAGCCTGGTTCCCCCTCAATCTTGGCAGTAGCGGCCATCAGAATAACCTTCGAGGACGTGCCTACTGGTACTTCGGAAGTGGCTTCCTTAAGGGTAGTCGCAGAAGGTTCCAGTTCTAGTGGACGTCCCTTAACCCCTATACTGGTGGTTGGTGAGGTGTCCGATGACAGAGGGGTGGAATTGGTAGGCCTAGAAACTTTGGCCTTCTTTTCTGGTGGTTCCACCTGGGCGGCCGACTCTGGATCCATTCGTAAAGCTAGCCTTTTTAACCTCTGGTTCTCTAGGTATAAATTGACGGCAGCCAGACGACTTCTGAGACTTTTGGAAACAAATGACTGGCAGATGGTACAGGAGATATGGTCGTGTTTCCACCTAAACAGAACAAGCAAAGTTCACGTGAGTCTTTGTACGGAATTTGATGTCCACATCTACATTTCCCCTTCCTAGCAGACAGCGGCTAAAGAAACAGGCAGCAACCTAAGGTCAAGCAAAGACAATAATAAGGTTTCCCCAATGGGGTACTTAACTTTAGACATCTTGAAGAAGTGGAGCAAAGTGATCAATCTGACATTCGACTGCGGCAGTAAAGTTCTGAGGTCTGTGCATGCAGACGTCACATTTAAGGCCCCTGGTTTATGGCCCTGCGTGTGACATCCCATGCACTAGCAGCAACCAGTCCTGAGCTTTTGCATAGGAGCTGACATTCAGGTTGCCTGAGGTGGAGGATCCCACAGTAAGAATACTGCAACATGAGAATAGAAGGACATCCAAGGGTATCAATGGAATGGTGATTTAGGAGCCAAAGGTTTTGGATCGAAGAGCTGGACGAATCCAATGTCCTAGAAATTTTGGCTGGAGGAGCCAAAGCTGCAGCTGAGTGAGGATAGCAGTTAGGGGAGTGCTTCATTGACTCCCTTGGCTTATATTTAGCCTTCTCTCTCTCTTTTCACCTTGTGGTTTCTCTGCTGGTTTCTGAGTGGAGGGAGAAGCTCCAGATACTGGAGAAGAGGAAAGCGACAGACCCTTATGAACTAATTTGTTCTTATGTTCAACCAAGGGTCTGTGGTTGAAGCCAGGACAAATGTCACACTCCACCTCTAGTTGTGCAGCCCCAAGATAGTGCACACACACTCCAAGTGGGCATCCAAGTTAAGTATCTTGTGCCCACAAGATGAACATTTTTTGAGACCAGTAGGTTTGTCAGACATCTTGAAGGATAACTACCAATCCAAAAATTAACAAGAAAAAAACACCTAGAAACACACAGGAGAGAAAAAAATCTAGTTAAGCAGAAATACCAGCAACGGTAATAAGAAACTCCCAAAATGGAAGGGAACTACAAGGTGATGTAAGAAACAGAAAGACATAACATAACCCATTCATAACATTATTCAAGTATGTAGGGCATTTAGAGACAACTACCTCTGGGAATGTTTGGGGTTATCAAAAAGTACTAGAGAATCATCAGACAACCCATGTAGAAGATTCTATAGGAATGAGAAGTTACTAATTTGTTCTCTGACAGAGTAGCTAATGCATGTCACAGACTACCAAATTACATTAAAGCAAGTACTAGTTTAGACATTTTTAAGAACAGCCTGGACACTTATTATGGGAACAAGTGTTATGGTATACTGGCAAGCTAGAAGGGCATTAATGCCTGTGCTTGAAATATTTGTTTGCATGTATGTATGCATATAACTCAAGCCTATATATATAGAATGTCCTGGTCTCACTATACCAGGTAGAGGGGAGAAAGGAAGGGTAGAGTGAGGAAGATGGAGTTGCCAATGCAGATTTCTTGTCACAGTAAACATGTAATGTTAAGTTTCTCAGATTAAGAGCACTATCTTCATCATCTTTAGGACAGAGTCTCAAGCACTGGCTGTCAAGGTGATTTCCCTAGAGATCAATTACATAGTAACAACAAGTATGAAAGAGGACTTCACCTGGAGTTCAGATCTATGCCACACATGCTTCAGCAGCATCTCAAACTGTGTATATAGCTTTCAGTTAAACAGTTTCCCCAGGATGCACTGCCAGAAACTACTGGGAAATAACCACAAAGAAAGAACAACTGTGAGAAAGAGTAACAAATTAAATACATCATGCAAATCAGCTTGCTAGGTGTACACAGACTACACATTTATTTATTTTTTTATTTATTTATCATTTGTTGACCAGGAAAGTCTAACTAGGACACAGTCTATTTTCAGCGGAGGCTCGGAGAGAAATGCTCCAGATGCATGTCTATAGAATGTGGGAGGAAACCGGAGTACCCACAGGAAATCAGCATGAACAACAGTATACAGCTCAGCAAGCTGCTGCCTGGTGCCCTCCAGAGTTCTACTGCAGCAGAGAGACAAAAAAGAGACTTTGGAGTGATGAAGTATAATTTTTCTGCATTTTCTTGCTGCCTTTAGCTAATTCCGCCTAAAACACAGATTTTCTAGAGTTTCTGTGATTTAAAAAGCTTGTTTCAGCTACATATTGTACTTATTTTACTGCCTGCATTTTAACAAAGTCATTTTTGTGTTTAAATTACCTGTTTAACTGTTGTAGGCTACACACTCAAGTGGGATAGCCATTTATGTGCATTGTTTTTTTATTGTATCTGCTTTACTTTCTGAAAACAAACAAACAAAAAAAATACTTGTTTGCCTGCCATTCTACGCTAGTATAGTCCAGCTTTCAGGTTAGTGCTGAATTCAGGGCTGTGTTACAAGTTTCTGTGTTTGCCCATACCTTACTTGGATAGAATGAAGTTTCTCTGTTCACTGTGAGAGAGGGAGCTTTGAGCAGTCTATCAGTCAATGGAGGAGTGATTTCAGCACAGAAATTAGTAGTTTATTGGCCATTTTGGGCTAATTTCTATCTCTTTCATTTCCCTGCTATAAGACCCGCATTTGCGAGGTTTTTGCACTAGTTTACAGCTCAGCAAGCTCCTGTCTGGTGCCCTGCAGAGTTCTCCAGCAGCAGAGAGGCAAAAGAGAGACTTTGGAGTGATTAAGTATCATTTTTCTGCATTATCTTGCTGCCTTTAGCTAATTCTGCCTAAAACACAGATTTTCTAGAGTTTCTGTGATTTAAAAAGCTTGTTTCAGCTACATATTGTACTTATTTTACTACCTGCACTTTAACAAAGTCGTTTTTGTGTTTAAATTACCTGTTTAACTGTTGTAGGCTACACACTCAAGTGTGATAGCCATTTATGTGCATTTAAAGTGTTTTTTTATTGTATGTGCTTTATTTTCTGAAAAAAAAAACAAACAAAAAAAATACTTGTTTGCCTGCCATTCTACGCTAGTATAGTCCAGTTTTCAGGTTAGTGCTGAATTCAGGGCTGTGTTACAAGTTTCTGTGTTTGCCCATACCTTACTTGGATAGAATGAAGTTTCTCTGTTCACTGTGAGAGAGGGAGCTTTGAGCAGCCTATCTGTCCCTGGAGGAGTGATTTCACCCTAGAAATTAATAGTTTATTGGCCATTTTTGGCTAATTTCTATCTCTTTCATTTCCCTGCTATAAGACCCACATTTGTGAGGTTTTTGCACTAGTTTACAGCTCAGCAAGCTCCTGTCTGGTGCCCTGCAGAGTTCTACAGCATCAGAGAGACAAAAGAGAGACTTTGGAGTGATTAAGTATAATTTTTCTGCATTTTCTTACTGCCTTTAGCTAATTATGCCAACAACGCACATTTTCTATACTTTCTGTGATTTAAAAAGCTTGTTTCAGCTACATATTGTACTTATTTTACTGCCTGCACTTTAACAAAGTTGTTTTTGTGTTTAAAATACCTGTTTAACTGTTGTAGGCTACACACTCAAGTGTGATAGCCATTTCTGTGCATTTAATAGGTTCATAGGTTGGTACTAGGCTATCAGCCCTAGGGCCTATGCAAGCCTAGCCATAACAATTCCCTGGCTATTTCTTCCCACACTATTTACTTCCTTGGACCCCTGTCTAACAGGGTGACTGACGTGATCCCCAGGGTGAATTTCCTTCCTCCCATCCAATCGTCAAGGTTCCTTTTGAAGAGAGCCAAAGAGGCACTCTGTTTGACATGTATGGGCAATCTATTCCAGAGTCTGGGGAGTCTCTGGGTCAGGAACCTATCCCTCCAGCATGTTTTGTTTATTGTGATGACAAGGTTTAGATCCCTGGAGTGTGTGGCTCTGAGGGATTGGGATTTCTTTAAGTGTAGCATGTCCAACAGCTCTGGGTTTGACATGGCCTTGCATGTTAAGCAGAGATCGCCTCTGAGTAGACGATATGCAACAGAGTATAGCTGGAGTTTTTTAAGGCGGTCAGCGTAGGGCATCTGCTTTAGGCCTGTGATTCTTTTAGTGAGGTATTTCTGCGGCCTTTCTAGTTGTTGCAGATGTCTTGAGAGGTACATACCAAATGGGGTGTTGTATTCTATAATGGGTCTAATGAGGGATGAGTACAGTGGGACAATGACCTCCTTTTTTCTGGATGATTTAAAGTGTTTCTTTGATTGTATCTTCTTTATTTTCTGAAAAAAACAACCCCCCCAAAAAAAATATACTTGTTTTCCCACCTTTCTAAGCTAGTATAGTCCAGTTTTCAGTTTAGTGCTGAATTCAGGGCTGTGTTACAAGTTTCTGTGTTTGCCCTTACCTTACTTGGATAGAAGGAAGTTTCTCTGTTCACTGTGAGAGAGGGAGCTTTGAGCAGCCTATCTGTCCCTGGAGGAGTCATTTTAGCCCAGAAATTAGTAGTGTATTGGCCATTCTGGGCTAATTTCTATCTCTTTCATTTCCCTGATATAAAACCCGCATTTGCGCAGTTTTGTGCGCCAGGCAGTGCCAGTTAGCTAGGGTATAACTATTCCCGGCTCCACAAAGTCTACTCTTCAATTTTTATTTATTTTTATTTTATTTATTTTACATTTGTTGACCGGGCTAGTCTGGCTGGATACAATGTCCATTTTCAGCAGAGGCCCGAGGAGAAAAGCTCCACTATATACTAAGTACATTACATAATAAAATTTACTATTTTAAGTTAACAGCTAAGATCAGATCTTACAAAAAAAGGAAAGAAAATTTAAAAGGAACACTTTTACTATAAGCAGTTCATTAAATATACACAATTGTACAAAAAGTACATACTTGATCTCAAAACAGTGAAAGAAATAAAACTGAGGAGGGTAGAGAAGAAAAGAGAGGAGGGGAGACAGAGAAAATTTTTCCCTTGGAACTAGACAAACTTTCAACTTAAGCACTCAAACCATTTACTTCTCATCCTGGCACTTGCTCAAAACTCATAGCAAGCACTAATAAACCTTAGCACTAGACCCCCCCTATACTGTAGAGAAGGACAAGGCTCTCTATTCGACCTTACCAGCCAACCAGAAAAACAGTTCACTGTATCTATCCAGGCATGTCCAAAGGGCAGTTTCAGGTGTACTTTCCGGTCCAACTGGTGAAACTGGGCATTTTGAGGCAATGTTACAATTGCCTCGTGTACACAGACAACCCTCTCCTCCTTCCACCAAACACTAATACATGAGAGAGATGCAATTATACAGCCAAACTGGAGGCTAAGCTCTCTCAACCCAAGACTGGACCAGGCAGTCAAGAGGAGAGTGGAATTACTTGCATCATACAACCAGTCTCACATAGACCTATGAAACCAGCACCGGCAAAAAACACACATAAATACATAAAAACATACTCGGAGGCTCTAAATAAAAATCTGCAAAAGCAACAGAGACCTCCAAAGCAGACATTGAAGAAACATCCACTCCCCAACACAAACCATGAAACACATACTTCACAAAACCAGTGTGCCAAATAAAAATAACATACCCAACACGCTAGTAATAGGTGACTCTATAGTCAGGCACACTGACGTCCCACTCACTAGGCTGAACAAGGAGAAGGTTACTGTTAGCTGCCTGTCGGATGCCAGGATCCGCCACATAACACAAGCACTGAGGTCACTCCAGAACAAGTACAAATATGACTCTGTCATTGTCCATGTTGGTGTGAATGACCTGAGCCGTACCTCCCTGGACTACATGAAAAGAGACATGGAGAAGCTCTCTCTGAACATGTAGCCCAGGTCGGTATGATCCTGATCCTGAGTAGCATCCTGCCCTCACCAAGAATTATACCATGGTATAGAGAAAAAATTATCAATTTCAACAATTGGCTAAGCTTCTGGTGTCATTCAAAGGGGATCCAGTGTCTGTCAGCCTGGGATGACATGGTCGATAAGCCACGCTGCTTCACTAGAGATGGCTTGCACCTGTCACCCTTAGACTTTCGAATACTGGCCAAGGCTCTTGCCACCCCCATAGTGCCTTTTTTAGGCAAGACTCAAATGACAAACCCACCGCCGTAAATAGCACAAGTAACAAAAAACTGAGGGTAATGCTACTCAATGCCAGAAGTCTAAACGTCAAAATGCTCACACTCGAGGCACTCCTCAGTATGGAGAAAATCGATATATGTGCAGTAACAGAAACTTGGTTTAAGGCTCCAGAGAGCAACCCAGCACTACCAGGCTACAACTCATACCACACATTTCGGCCACAACACCCAGACCGAAATACAAAAGACGAGGGAGTATCCATATTCATCAAGGATACCCACACCTCCAGGTTAGTGGCACAGCACGATGCTTCAGAGATCATCCACGTGCAATTAACAACAGGCAAGACTGCTTTTCAAATTATAGCTTGTTACAGATGACCCACCATGTCCCAAGACCCCCACTCCGCATTCCGGGAAACACTGGGAAACATAAAAGTCCTACCAAACACCCTGATATTGGGTGATTTCAATTACCCAAACATTAACTGGGAGAAATACTCAAGTACAAACTCCCTTTACCAACATTTCCTAGAATTTATAGGTTCATAGGTTCATAGGTTCATACTAGGCTATCTGCCCGAGGGCATTTATAACTATACCCATTATTTTGTGACACTGAGGTAATTCCTGGGGTATATCTGCAATCTCCCATCCATTGGTCAAGATTTCTATTTTGTTCCACAGCATAGGGAGTCTTTGGGTGATGAATCTATCTCTCCAGCATGTCCTATTAATATTGTGGCTCTGATGGATCTAGATTTTTGAGGTGAAGCATATTCATCAAATCTGGGTTTGACATGGCCTTGTATGTTCTGGAGTTCTTCTCAGTCGGGCAGCATAGGACAGATTTTGAGACCCTTTATCCTTTTGGTGAGGAACTTTGTGGCCTCTCCAGCTGCTGCAAGTGTCCGGGTCAGATACATTCGAATGGGGCATTGTACTCAATCATTGGTCTGATGATGTGTGTAGGGAGGAGACTATGACCCTCCTGATCTAGATGAGAATCCCTTCATGATAAGGTGGGCAATGTAAGGACTTCCTAACTACTTTAGCTACATGGGTGTTCGAATGACAGACTACTATCAACCTGGGTCCCCAGGTCCCTGATAACTTCTTCTGTGCTCAGTGGATTGCCACCTATTTGGTAGCTAGGGGTAACCTTGTTTTATGTCTATGCATTTTGGCATTTAACTGTGAGACCCTTCTGAAGGATATCTGTGTCAGATGTGTTTGTTTGCAGTCATCTGCAAACTTTGTCAGCCATAACCCTCCTGTGTTTGCTTGTACGGAAAGTAGATGCCAAACAAGAGTGGGCCCAGGACTGAGCCCTGTGGGACACCACTTGTGACAGGCTTTGAGTCTGACATGGCGCCAGCAACTCTGACCCTGTGGGTTCTGTCACTCAGCCAGTTTGCAACCCATCTTGTGATGTATGGGTTAACATTTAAGCTGATGAGTTTTCAATGATACAGTGGGGTATTGTATCGAAGGCCTTAGCCAGATCGAGGTAGGCTGTATGGACTGCCTTTCCCTCATCAATGGCTTTGGTGACTGTTTGAAAAAGTCAACCAAGTTTAAAAGGCATGATCTGCCTTTGACAAAGCCAAACTGGGTTGGATCCAAAGTCTGCAAATTCCCTATGTCTTTATTTATGAGGTCCATTATGATCCTCTCCATGGCTTTGCAGATAAGGCTTGTCAAGCTAATGGGCGGTAATTTCCAGGGTCTGTGGAGGCACATCCAGAGGTAAGACTTTGATTAAACAGCTGTCCTAGCTGTGGGTTTAATTCCTCATTGAGTGGTCCCATGGATGCTGTGTTTTGGAAAGAGCAGTTCTGGAGATGTTTGGGGCTGCACTCATTTGGTATAGATATGGATCAGTAATCTTCACATCATTTTGAACTAGTTCTGAGCATATCTGGGAGTTTCCTCCAGGTTTCTCTAACATAGCTAAAGAAGGCCTTATGATTGTCTTTTGAGTCTTTAGCTATTTTCTCTCGAAATTTGCTTTGGATGATTTGTATTGTTTCCGGCCTGGGGCCTGAAGGAGACCACACACTAGTCTTTAGAAGTGTGATCGGCTTTTGAGAAGTTCTTTACTGTGGTCTTTTTATTTCAGGTGGGGTGGGATGAGGACCTCTGATGATGAGATCAAGTATGTTATCTCCTCTTGTGGGGATGGTGACTAGTTGTTCCATGGCATTTGAGTTTATGAATTCCAGGAACTTTTGGGCTAGGGTGTTTGGGCTTGAGTAGTGTTCCCAGTCTATATTAGGGTAATTGAAGTCACCTAGTATGATGGTGTTTGGTGATACATTTATCCCCTGGATCAACTGGTCAACACCCCCACCAGAGGTGACAACATATTGGACCTGGTCATCACCAACATGGGCGATCGGTGTTCCACACCGGAGGTCAACCCCTTGCTGGTTAGATCTGACCATAAACTAATCACTCTGGATATCCACATTCCGCCACCATCCTTGGTCAAAGAAACCACCGTGAAAAACTTTTCAAAAGCAAGCTTCACATTACTTAAGACCAAGGTGGGAAGTTTCAAAGCCCCCATGCTAAAGAATAATGCTATCCAAGCTACAAAATCCTTTACTAATACACTCTATGGGCACCTACAAGAATGCATGGATCGTGCTATCCCAAACAAAACCAAGACTCACTCCTCCAAGAAAAGGAAACCAATCTGGTGGACCCCTGCCGTAAACAAGCTATACAATAGAAGGAGGAAACTAGTACAGAGAAGAGTAAAATCCCAAGAAGGGAAGACATTCCTGATCAGTATCAGCAAGAAACTACGTTCCCTCATAAAATCATCCAAGACTAGCTTCGAAAGAAAAATTGCCCATGGACTCCAAAGATAACCACAAGGCATTCTTTAGTTATGTCAAGAATCTAAGTGGCAATTCTCAGATCTGCTTGGAGTTAGTGCAGAATGGCGCAAAATGCACTGAACCGACCGATATAGCCAAGATCCTCGCAGACAGGTTCAGTGAAAACTTCACCCCCTTCTCACCCCCAAAAGGGCCCATAACTATACCAGAAGAATGTAGTGCCCCTGAAATCACAGACACTCAGGTTAAAACAACCCTCTCCAAAGCCAAAAACACATGGGACATGACGGTGTCCCAGGCAGCGTCCTACATGAGCTCAAAGATGAACTAACCCCTCACCTAAACACACTGGTTAAACTCAGCTTCTCCACAGGCTATGTGCCCATAGAGTGGCGCACACCAACGGTTATTCCGCTCCATAAAGGTGGAGCCACAACGGACCCTGGGAACTATCGCTCTATAAGCCTGACTAGCTTGGTCTGCAAAGCTATGGAGCGCATCATCATGGATCTCATTAACAGAGATATTGGGAACCTCCAAACACTGGACCCTACCCAGGTCAGCTTTGTTACGGGCAGATCATGACTCCTAAACCTGGTAGAATTCTTTGAGACAGTTATCAAGGCTATAGATGAGGGAAAATTGGTCCACACAGCATACCTAGACCTCGCAAATGCCTTTGACACCATTCCCCACTCAGGTATTATAGACAAGCTCACCAGCCTGAACATAAACCCCTACGTCACGAGATGGGTTGCCAACTGGCTCATGGACAGAACCCACATGGTAAGAGTTGCAGGAGCTAGGCCTGACTCTAAACTGGTTACAAGTGGCGTTCCCCAGGGCTCAGACCTAGGACCCCTCCTGTTCAGCATATACTTCTCAGAGGTACAGGCAAGCACAGGAGGACTATGGTTGACCAAGTTCGCAGATGACTGCAAACTAGGGGCTATAAGTGACTCTCCGGGTGACACAGACATCCTGCAAAAGGGTCTCAATGAGACAGATGCCTGGTGTCAAAACCATGGCCTCAAGCTAAATGCCAAAAAGTGCATAGTCATCCCCTTTGGAAAAAAAAAGTACTCACAAACTACCACACAGGTGGTAGCCCCCCTAAATACAGAAGACATAATAAGGGATCTGGGGACCCAGGTAGATAGTAACCTCTCCTATGATAATCACATTGCCAAAGTGGTTAGAAAATCCTTCTATGTGGCCCACCTAATCACAAAAGGGTGTGCATCTAGATCGAAAGAGGTCATTGGGCCCATCTACGCATCACTCATCAGACCCATCATAGAGTATAATGCCCCATTTGGGATGTACTTTACAAGGCACCTGCAACAACTGGAAAGACCACAGAAGTACCTCACCAAGAGGATAACTGGCCTTAAGCAGATTCCCTATGCAGCTTGACTGTAGAAACTCCAGCTGTACTCGGTTGCATACCGCCTACTCAGAGGTGATCTCTGCCTGACATACAAGGACATGTCCAACCCAGAATTGATGGACATGCTCCACCTAAAGAAAACCATATCCCCTCGAGCCACACGCTCCAGGGATCTATACCTCACCACAACAATAAATAGGATGTGCTGGAGTGATAGTTTCCTGTGCCAGAGACTTCCCATGCTCTGGAACAAGATTCCAATCTACATTAGGCCGAGCTTCTCGCTAACCCTCGTCAAGAGAAACCTTGACAAGTGGATGGGAAACAGAAAGTTTACCCCAGGGATCACTTCAATGGCTCTGCTGGGCAGAGGCACAGGGAACTAATCTAAGGTGGAGGAGAAAGCCAACACATTCCAACTAGGCTTATAAATGCCTTCGCGGCAGATAGCCTAGTACCTAACTATGAACGCAGGAAGAACATGCAAACGTCACACAGAAGGCACCCCAGATGAGAATCGAACCCGAGAACCTCTTCCTGTGAGGCAATAACATTAGCCGCTGCACCACTGAGCCACCCTAAGTACAGCTCATGTCACAGGTCTTTCATAAGCAAGCAGGGAGTTAGTAAAGATGGTTACAGCTCTGGAAATAAGCACTAGGCTAGAAAAAGTAAAGACTAATTAGGTTTCACACAATACTGTCAATGCCAGCAGACTGGCAGGAACACAATCAGTCAGAGGGCAGAGAGTCCGATCTCCTCTGAAAAGAGAAAAATGAGAATGTGGAAATCTTTCTGATGGATAACATTTGAATTATATAGCCATAAATAGTAGTAAATAATGCAGTACAACATAAATCTCATTTTTTTGTTTAACAAACTGGAAAAGAATAGTTACAACCATTGCTAAATAAAGGACCACCAACAGGTTCACAGGAGAACCTGAAAGAGTGTATAGTAGGGACAAAGTGTCTAAATTTGATATACTTACTCTCATGCATCTTCTTGGCTCTAGAATGACTGTCAAGCAGAAATATATTCATGGTCTGCCAAGCAGTAGCTCTCATACAAAAATGCAAATGTTGATCTACAAAAGTAAGGCGTACACAGTTTTGCCTGTGCCTGAGTGTACTGACAAAACCCAAGGATACTACACCTCTGAAATAATAAAACAGAGATGCCTGAGGTAAGTCAGAAGAAAAGCATATGGCACAAAGTTTTACAAAGGATAAAAACTGTGGGAAATACATGGTCAAAGAGTACTTGAAATGGAAACTTGGTCAGATTCAGAGGCAGCATTCAAATGGATATGTAAAAAGTCCATGAATGGACATTTCAAACAGTATACAGTGAATTTGTTAAAGGAAATGTTCAACTATCCTTAGCTTAGAAAAGGATAAAGCAAAAAGCAATAGCAATAAAGAGGCATACCAATATAAGTAATAATTAAAATCTAGGGGCTAAAGGATGAACAAACTAAGAGAGCCGAACATAAGGCTACTATCTATAGCTCAGTTGAAGGGAGTGATACCAAATACAGATAATTCCTTTAGGTCAGAGCAGAAAGTTTGACTAAAAGACCTCAATGAAAAGAAGGGGCAACACCATCCTCTTCTCTACCAGAAGACACCTAATTTTCTGAATATCTACAGATGATGCCCCCCCCCCCCCCCGAAAACAGACTGCAATGGACTTCAGCATTTAGCCATCCTAGGTGGTACCTCCTTTAGTGGCTATATTAAAAGAAGTGACCAAAATAGTGTCAGAAGGCCTGGACACAGTAGCAGCTGTGCAGAAGAAGGATAACCAAGTTTTCTGCCCCCCCCCCCAGGGCATTAACTATGACAAGAAGTCTACAGGCATGGACAGCTTTGAAAAGTGTTTGTTCATTTCATTATGTTCTCTCTCTGGGCACAGAATAACATCAAACGCATGGTGTATCATCAGACAGCCACAGTGAATAACATGCAGGATGTGGTAAGGGGGTTATCATATGGCCCACTGAAAAATAAATTCATAGGGAGGCTACTATTTGCTTCAACCATGAGCAATTTTATGGTGCAAATTATTTATAATACATGCAAAGGTGCTGCCAAAGCATCAGAATCTGCTACTGCCTTATGTTGACACTACTTGGCTGCATCTCACTGATTCTGTCAAGGACACCAAACAACTTTAAATCTGCCTTTCCTAGGACCTCTCTTGTTTGGAAAAGTATTAGATCAACCCATTAAGTGCATGGAAAAGCAGGACAAGCCCCCCAACAAATTAAGTGCATGGAACAGCAGGGCGAGGCCCCCAACACATTAAGTATACAGAACAGCAGGGCAAAGTTCCCACTGCTGTGAGTGGTAAATTTCACCCTCTAAAGCATACCTTAACAGGATGCAGAGATGGCAACTCCAAAGGTATTTTTGGTATAGTGCACTGGAAAAACAACAATGGTAGTGTGTTGGAAAGAGTAAGCCTCCTCAGCATTTTCCAGCAAGGTTGTAGAACCAGAATCCAGGGTCCTAAGCACTCAGCAGAAGACCACAGTCAGCTACAACATGGACTGCAGAAGTCTTGAGACATTGACCAACTGTGTCACTCAGGAGACACTTGTGTAATCAGTTCTGCTTTGAATAAATCGCTTAGGAGGAAATATCCAAGGCTACAAGGACAAAGGAGGTAATATCTACAGGTTATCATACCATCTTCCGTTCTTCCCACATGTCGGTACTTCCATTTTCAGAAATCCTGCCTCATCAAAAGCAAGGAAGGAGGTCTTAAGCTCCTCAAAACAAAAAAAAGTAATTCAAGCAGCCATTCCTGAACAGATAAGGTTTAGGACAATATTCCAAATACCTTTTGGTGGCAAAAAAAAGAAAGGACCTCAGGACCATTTTAGATCTACTGACTGCTTTACTCCAAAAGAAGACATCCAGGTGGTCACAGTGCCATCAGCTCTTTGCTGTCTGTCAGGAGGAGACAAGATGTGCTCTTTGGACCTCCAAAATGCTACCTCCCCATCAAGACTACCAAGAGTTGCACTTCTGGTCAAGGCTACTGTTTATCATCTCAGGTCCCTATCCTTTAGTGTCACTTCTGCCCATAGTGTGTTCAGTAGCATCAGCTTACCAAAGACTACAGCTATCCAAAATGTTCCCTTATCTAGATGACTGGCTTCTTGCTGCTCTGTCTGAGGTGTATCTACTGTACAAAAGAGTGTCTTCATGAATTAATCACTTGGAAAAACAGTGAACAACACAATATCCCACTTAACCCAGCTTCAGTCTATGTACTTTGTAGGATGCATTTCAGATACTACAGTATGCTGAGTTTTTCCTGTACCAAGGCAGGTTGCTAAATCTTCAGTAGGTACTATCTTTAATTCTCTCAGAGCAGTCTGTTCCAGCAGCGATTTCTTGAAAGCATCAGGCCTAATGGCAGCTTCATTTTCATACGTTTTTTAATGCCAAATATCGTATACGGGTTTTTTAGTACACAATTTGAGTTCTGTGGTCATGGCATTCTGATTCTGTGTCCTATCCAGTTCAAATTGCAGATCCTCTATCCTACAATCTGGGAGCCCTTTTTAGTTCCAGACCTCTCAGGCCACAGTTACCACAGATAAGTCTGCAGTGCTGTGTGTGTATGTATATGTGTGTGTGTGTGTGTGTGTGTGTGTGTGTGTGTGTGTGTGTGTGTGTGTGTGTGTGTGTGTGTGTGTGTGTGTGCGCGTGTGTGTGGTAAGGTGAACCATCACAATGAATAGACTATTTAGGGTGCCTGATCACATTTGGAGTCTCACCTGCGTACAAACCTCTTACAAATAAGGGTAGTTCTACTAACCTGATTGCCTTTCAGGATTCCCTTCCTACAAGGAGTCATTTCTTTTCAGTTAGGCAACATGCCATTTGCCTGCTATATGAATAAAGAGGAAGGAATGCATTCTTATCCTTTGTGTCAAAAGGCTACGAGAAGATTAAAGTGATAGACTGTCAAATCTCACCGCTATACAGTACTGACAGCAATAGTGGGGGATATCAGTTCTCTGGTAGAAAGTCTGATTTACCGTATCCTGATGGGTCCCAAATACTCAATGAGTCCCTCAGGGACAAAAATAATTTGTCATCTCTGGGGCTTTCAAACATGACCTCCTTGCCTCTCTGACAAAAGCCAAGTATTCCAACTTCCTTTCTCCGAGTTCCTCCTTGTTTGGAAGCAGGCCAAGGAAGGACTACCCTAATGCACACACACAGCTGAATGGACAACTAGCCTTTTTCCCTATTACCCTTGATGATACAGTTCATTCAGAAAGTCAAACTTTGCAGAGCCAAAGTTATTCTGGCAGTTCCTTTCTGGCCCAGACAAACAGGGTTGCCTTTTCTATGACTGATTCCACATCATAAACCCTTTCCACCTCTCCTAGTTGAGCAATGTCAAAAACAAAATATACCACCCGATACAAAGCAAGTTCAGACATAAATGAAACTAACATCTAAATGTGGATTTGCATATGTAATATTTTGAGAACCAACAATACAGTTTATTGTATTCAATTACAAATTACATATTGTTGAATTCAGTTACAATGTTGTATGTATTCAATTACAATGCTCCTGTCTTTCCCAAGCTTAGGGTCTAGCTTCAGAACTGCAAGTTGCCTCTGAAGACATGACTGTTAGGAGCATAACAAGCTATGTTGCTCCACCTCCCTACCTAAGTTTACAAAAGGAAAGAAAGATGTTTAAAACAAACCTGCCCTTTATGCCTGAAGATGACAAGGAATCGTATCTGGACAGACAATATATCAGCCTGCCTTTTTATTTTCACTGTTCTAATCATGGTAAACACCTCATTAATGTATAGTTTCCAAGAATAGGTTAGAGTTTCCTTGGACAAAGGCAAATCTCTCCACAAAGATTACCAGTTATTTTATCTACTAATTCTAGGAGGAGTAAGAAAGATTTTTTTCTAGTTGCTATGCTAAATGCATCTAATTCTGTCACAGCAAACACAAAAGGCTTCTTGCAGTAACTCCCAGGGTTTATTCTAACATAGCAACAGCTACTTCTACTGTCTTCTTCTGTAATGCCACTACTAGTGACATCTGCACAGCTGCATTTTGGACTTTGAAGATATTTCTGAGGTATTGTAAGGTGGATATTATTTCAACATTCAGGTCTTTTTTCAGGGCTCTTGTTGTTATTGGTTTGTTTCCATGGTGATGGCCAAGCAGAGGAATTACTTAGTGACCCCATCCCTAAAGGTTAATGATAACAGACCTTTTATAATAAGAAATATATACACAAATATGCAGACTTAAAAGATCATATACAGACACACACACACACATCCAACTTCTTGCTGAAATGGGCCAGTCTGGACTTGTCCATTATCCTCCTGGTTATTAAATATTAAATTAATTAATTAAAATAAATGTACAATTTATGAACAGTGAACACTGTCATTTTATGGATTATACCGTAGTAAGCTACAGTGACATCCTGTGGCTATTCACATGAATAACATAGGTATATTTTTCAGGGCTAGCCAAAATTTGAAAGATTACAATCTGATATACACACATATATTGTATTACACATACTTCATATGCATGCACACACTTGCGCGCGTGTGTGTGTGTGTGTGTGTGTGTGTGTGTGTGTGTGTGTGAAAGTTTTAAATATATCCATACATAATACATGTACAGAATGTGTGTGTGTGTGTGTGTGTGTGTGTGTGTGTGTGTGTGTGTGTGTGTGTGTGTGTGTGTGTGTGTGTGCGTGTGTGCACGCGCACTGTTTTTTTTGGCTTTGATCACAATTTGTGATACATATTTGCATCACCTTGCGCTGTAATTTGTCTTTAATCTTAACTTCTTGCATTTATGTAAATCAGATTATCTATATACTACTTTTTGTTGGTTTTGGTCCAGGCAGTTGCTAAAATTGGTCCAGTATGGAGCAGTCCATTATCCCGGTTATCAAACATTAAATAAATACATTCATTAAAATAAATATAAAAATATGAACTATGAATTAGTGTGTGGATTATAATGCAGCAAGCTACAGTGACATCCTGTGGCCATTCACATGAATAACATGGTTATATTTTCAAGGCTACTAAAATATGGAAGACTGCAATCTGTTATTTGTAAATTTTCACTTTAAGCTTGATACGGCTCTTAAAATACCTTGCATTTACATACAGAATTTACAGTACATTGATTACATGGCTAACTCCTCTGTTTCCAAGACACATATGTTTTCAGAAAGGAGTTTAAAGGACTAAGGGTTAGACTGGTTGCAACTTCAAAATAAACAGCTTTGTAAAAGTTTGCCACCTTAGTCCACAATTTGCACCTTCCCTTCCTTTCTGTGAAGATGCTAAAATGTAACTAACTGCAAACAGGTTCACTACTGCAGTTAAGAAAACAAATAAATTAATAAACAAATAATTAACATAAAAATCACACTTATAAGTAGACCAGTTACTGTGAGTTCACATGAGACATTTGTGATGCCTCTTCACAAACATGTCAGAAAAAAACAAACCCAGAAGACCACATACAACACAGGGGTACTCACAATGTTAAATGATCTGACAGACGGACCTTTTCTGTACCTAAAGCACTTGGCTATATTGTTCTAGTGCAAATTCTCATGATTTTTTCTTAAAATTTTTAAACTCCCACACTCAAGAAACGTCACTTTTGCACCACGAGACATCCCTTACAAGGCATCACTCCCACCATCCTCAATATTTGCCCCTGCTTTAGAAAAGGCTATGCAGAACTGCAGGAAAAAACACTTTAATTTCAGCACTGTAAAGTGATAACCTTTACAACATATTTACGGGCTAAATTGCTTTTCACAATTTAAAAGCTGAAAAATTCCAAACAAGGAGGATGGAAGGTGTGATTGTGAATAACACACATACAGCAAATGCCATTTTGAAGAAATATCTCATATATCTTGTTATATTTTATTCTATGGGGCCCTTTATGACTGGAACAACTGGGTTCCATATAGTGTCACTAAAATCAACTTTAACTTTGAGTCCCTGTCACACAGTACCATATAGAGTAAACATCAAATAGCAAATCACAGTTAACATACAATATCAAATCAATAAGATTCAATAAATACAATTTAAAGAAATAAGATAAGTAAACTGCAAAATAGATTATAGAAAGAAAGCATATTAAAAAACTGTAGCAGATATGGGGCATAATAGTTGCAGGCAAGCTCGTAATGACATTTCAAAACAGCTTAAGTCACATTATAGACTCTTGGGATTTTTTGGGAGAATTAAACCTGAGTGCTGGGATAATGACATCATATTTTTAACTATTGATGTGGTAGACTTTTTTTCAAGTATATCCCAAAAAGAGGGCCTAGACATGTTTAATAAGTCACTTTTAAATGTGGAATTTTTAGACCCTGAAAAAAAATCAGGCTTATTATGGAGTGTATAGAAACTGTTCTTGTTAATAATTATGTGTGGTTTGAAGGTAACATCTTTAGACAAAAAGGGGGGTGGCTATGGGGATCACATGTGCCCTCATTTTTGCAAACCTTGTTATGCTGACATGGGAAAAGCAGTTTGTGTTACACTCCCCATTCTAGGAGCATATAAAATTATATCTGAGGTTCCCGGACAATATTTTTATTTTATAGGGTGGAGGTACTTCGCAAATTGAAGACTTTATGGAATACATCAACTCTTCCCATTTCTTAAAATGTACACACCAAATAGGAAAAAACACCAGTAATTATTTGGATGTTACCCTCAGTAAGAACAATCATGCTTTAGCCTCTAATATTTATATATGTATATATATATATATATATATATATATATATATATATATATATATATATAAACACAAACCCACCTTTTCTAAGAAGTATCTTCATTTTGGCAGTGCTCACCCTCTCTTGCAAAAGAAGAGCTTGGTGAAAGGCCAGTTCATTAATTTGGCTAGCATGATATCCAGTAAATATATATTTGATGCAGAAAAGAAAAGAACTTGAAAAAATGTTTTTAGAAAGGAACTACCCCCTTTTCAGTGATAAAGAATGCTAGTGATCATGTTTATAAGAACCGGTGAAATAAATATGAACCTTTGTTGGGAAAAGGTTTAACAGATGTAAAGCCCAACAATACATATACACCCTTATGAAATATTGGTGGAGATGGAGAAAATATTGTAGGCGAACACACGGATAAGAGAGAATTTACAAGGGCCTTTGTTCTAGAATATAGTGTAAGGTCCACTATTATTAAAAATGTTGTTGAAAAATATTCAGGGCACTTGACATCTGATGAAAAAGTGAAAGAAGTTGAAGGGGAATAGACGGCCCTGAATTTAAAGAATATTTTGGAAAACAACACAGGTAGTAAGGGACAAAACAAGAGTAAGAAAATGTGGCAGATGTGTGCAATGTAAACATATTTTAGAACAACTAGTTGATTACTTGAAAGCATACCTTTCAACCTCTTAAAACAAGAAATCTGGACAAAACCTAAAATAATGGGGAGATAAATGCCCCAAAATAGGGATAGTTTTTAAATATTGCTCTCATAAACTTAGAAAGCTGCTAGAATAACAGGATTTGTGTTAGCATGCATTTTCTGAAGGATATGTAGTCTGAAACTTAAAAAAATTCATTATTTGGTCATTATTTAGTTACTTAATCTGCTGTGATTTGCCAGAAAACCAAATATTTTATGAGGAATAGACCAAATATTTGAGGCAAAAATCTGGACAATCTGTGAAAATCTGAACAGTTGAGAGGTATGCTGGAAAGATGCAGCTAAGATTACTATATACCCTAGATATGGAAACTGCAATAGTAAAGGAGTAGTCTATTTAACTACCTGTACTACATGCCCAGCTTTTTATGTTGAGAAGACCAGGAGGTGTCTTAAAAAGCGAATTTATGAACATGGGTATGTAATAGGATTGAAAAACATTAACAACGCTTTATATAGACACTCCATTAAATGCTCTGACTACAAAGGATTTTTATTTTGTATATTAAAGAATGTGACACCTAACCCAAGGGGGGCATGGAAAGATCATCTAGAGGTAAGGGAGTTGTGGTGGCAAGTAAAGTTGGATCCCACACACTACTAGGCTAACAACCACAGGGGCCTTTTTAAGTCTAGCCATGATAAGTGCAAGCATGGGCCTGAGAGATGAATCATTTACAGGTTACCTGTTTGCATTAGAGACACAGGTACTAAACCAGGGTTGAATTTCTGGTTTTTCATCCAGTTGTCCAAGTTACACTTGAATTAGGTGAGGGAGGAACTCTGTTTCACATGGATGGGGAGCTTGTTCCATAGATGGGGTAGTCTCTGGGATACATGCCTACCTCTCCAGCAGGTCCTATTTATATCACAGGCAAGGTTTAAGTCTTTAGAAAGGGTAATTCTGGCACTGTTTGTTTTGTGGATATGCAGGAGGTCCATCAGTTTGGGGTATGACAATGCCCTGTATGCCAGGCATAGATCTACCCTCAAAAGCCTGTAGGAGACAGAATACAGGGATAGGGCCTTGAGGTGGTCTGCATAGGACAAATTACTTACACTCTCTATTCTTTTAGTGAGGAACCTCTGTGGACATTCCAGTTGTTAGATATGCCTGGTTAGGGATAGAATGGGAATATGGCTGAGGTGGGATCAGGAAAGGGCTGAAACATCCGGTGAAAATTATGTCTAATACCCGATGAACATGTGTAATAACCATCTGCACTTCCTTATGGAGGGACAAACAACCCAACTGCCTCCAGAGGGGATATGTCAGGCAAGGTCTCAGACAACTAAATGCCAGCCATCAGAAGGCAGGGGTAATATGCCTGATTAGTCTACTGTGAACCTCCACTTCTGGCTGGACAACTGTCCTGGAAGTTGCTGGATCTCCTGAGACATTGCCAGAAACTATGAAATTACCTTAATGGGTGCAGGTAAACCAAAGTAGACATGAGGGCTCTAGGTTTCTAGAATAAGTTCACAGAGAACCACAAATTTCACCATAACATTTGGCAATGTGTTGTTATAGCCTCCTTTTGTTCTAGTTTGCTTTTGCTTTCAGATAAAAGTGTAATGTCCCTTCAAATGGGTTATTCATAAATTCAACTTTGGAGTTATCGGTAAATTCTGTGAGGCACACCCAGGTATAACTGTGTATCGTAAACCTGTACTAGTTACCCTGGGTGAACTCTCAACAGCACTGTGGACTAGCCACATACAATAGTTAGCAAAAGAACCAAGGGTGTACAGCTGAAACAAGAGTTTTGAGTTTGGTAAACCTTTTTCAAATTTGACTGTTTCATCAGTAAGGACACTCTTAAATCACAGTATGTGAAACAAATAGTTTAAAGTTGTCAATACAAAGGTAAAGGATGCACAAACTGCTTCATCAGCCTGTCCACAGCACACAGATCCTTATTTGGTGAATGGACAGTGTTATCTTCCAGCTCAGGTGCTTTGTTTAGGGCAACAACAATGGGATAGAGTCCACTAATGGGGTTCTGAGCTCAGCTACGACAATTCTTAGGCTGTCAGATGATTTTATCTGGTCTCTCTTTGGTACAAGACCCGCAAAATTGTAGTTCTTTTCTGAGATGTCAGAAACCAAATGAACCCTTTCACAGACCAGTAGAACCATCCAAAAGAAGACTTGGAGAATGGAATGTTTTGGAGGGGACACACTCCTGCTCAGAGGGTGTTTCTTGATGATTATCTGGTCTCTCTTTGGTACAAGACCCGCAAAATTGTAGTTCTTTTCTGAGATGTCAGAAACCAAATGAACCCTTTCACAGACCAGTAGAACCATCCAAAAGAAGACTTGGAGAATGGAATGTTTTGGAGGGGACACACTCCTGCTCAGAGGGTGTTTCTTTGAGTCTCCACTAAATAGTTCCAGGATCTCCTCAAACTTGAGGTTATTCAGTAGGAGTGGTAAGCTCTGGGCAGCCTATCTATTGCTAGAGGAGTGGTTTCCAGCTCAGGAATTGGTTTTTATTGACCGTTTCTAGCTGCTTCTATCCCTTTCAACTTTCTCACTTAAAACCTGTGTTTGCGTGGGTTTTGGCTTGTTTTACCTCAGTGGAGCCTGTTTGGGCATCCTGCAGAGTACTATAGCAGCAGGAAGAAGAGAGAGAGACTTTGCTTGATTATAAGTACCAGTTTTTGCTTTCTTAGCTTGATTTTACATTACTGCACGTCTTTACAGCCGTTTTACAAGCTTTATTATTTAATTTAACTGTTCTCTGCTTATTTTGTGTACTCCACTTTTAAAAATCATTTTTTCATCTGCATTTACTGATACAAGGTTCACACTCAAGTATGCTGGCCTTTTATTGTCTTATTAGTGTATTTTATACTGCATTTCTGTTTTCGTAACTAAAAACAAAAAAACAAAAAAAAATCCTATCTACCTTCTCATTTTCCCGCCTTTTCTCAAACTAGAATAGTCTGGATCTCAGACTTGCTGATTTCAGGACTGTATTTGGTGTTCTGAGTTGTCCAGACCTTGCAGAGAAAGAAGGAAGTCTTTCTGCTTATTAGTGGGAGTAGTAAGCTCTAGGTAGCCTATATATCGCTAGAGGAGTGGTTTCCAGCTCAGGAATTGTTTTTTGTTGGCCATTTTGGGCTGCTTCTATCCCTTTCAACTTTCTGACTTAAAAAATAGAAGTTATGTACTCACCATAACGTTCCATCTGAGTAGATACTTCATTTGTCTGCAACCTGTGGGAATCGGATCCGACCTCGGATCCAACCGGCAGCTTTCCAAGCTTCAAGATCCGAGCTCCTAGCTCCTCCCCTACCCATAATCCCTTGCTACCAACCACATTACCTCAGATCGGTTATTTTGCCCTATAAGCTAAAGATGGAGAGAGAAATCTCCACAGGACAATATTTTACCGAGGTTCGGGGGAATGGCAGGGGGGGTCGGTTGCAGACAAATGAAGTATCTACTCAGACGGAACGTTATGGTGAGTACATAACTTCTATATCTGAAGTAGTTACTTCATTTGATCTGCAACCTGTGGGACAGAGTCCCCAGCTTACCTAAAGGCCCTGGGTGGTCCCTACGGAAGGATATTCCGAAGCACTGTGGAGCCAAAGGAAGCCCTACTTCTGGAGATCATGTCCAGTTTGTAATGAGAAATGAACGCATGGGAAGAGGACCAGGTAGCCGCTGAACAAATATCATCAACTGGAACTCTAGACCAAAACGCTGTTGAGGTAGCCACAGACCTGGTAGAGTGCGCCTGGATGGCAACCGGAGCTGTTCTCCCAATTGAAATGTATGCCTGTCTGATACATTGAGAAATCCAATTCGCTACTGTCACCTTAGAAATTGGTTTGCCCATGGCTGATTTAGCATAAGAAACAAACAACTGGTCTGACTTGCGGAAATCTTTAGTCCTGTGCAAGTAAAAATGCAGTTGCCTGTGTACATCCAATTTGTGCAATGTGTATTCACCTTTGTTTTGGAAGCTAGGAAAGAAAACAGGGAGGTTAATAGATTGATTAATGTTAGATTCTGTGGCTACCTTAGGAAGAAAGGAAGGATTAGTCCTGAGGGCAACCCTATCTTTGTGAAAAATAAGGTATGGATACTTAATGCACAAGGCTTGTAGCTCTGATACCCTCTTGGCAGAGGTAATTGCTACCAAGAAGGCTGTCTTCCAAGATAAGAACTTTAAGGACACCGAGGCCACAGGTTCGAAAGGTGGTCCTGTTAATGCTTGTAATACCAGGGTAAGATCCCATGGAGGCATAGCCAGTTTAATGGGAGGCTTTAAGAGGAACACGCCTTTTAGGAAGGCTTTGCATATTTTAACTGAAGCCAAAGAACTTATGCCATCTCCCACATGATAATGGGAGATGGCTGCAAGATGAACTTTAATGGTGGACGCGCTAGCTCCCTGCTCAAAAAGGAGGGATAGAAAGTCCAGAATGGTGGGAATAGGAACCGTAAAAGGATCTAATCCCTTACCCTTTGCCCAGATGGAAAACGTTTCCATTTACTGTTGTAGAGTTTTCTGGTGGATGGCTTATGAGCTGCCACGAGAATAGCCTTGACTGGGGAAGAGATACCGGGAGTCCTTGCCATTAACGGAACTGGATCAGCCAGGCTGTGAGCCGGAGGCTGACCAGGTTTGGAGTGTGGCATCTCGTCGGATGCAAGATTAGGTCTGGTTTGGGATCCAGAATCCAAGGGGGAGCCACACTGTGAGACTGCAGAAAGGGGAACCAGACTTGTCGAGGCCAGAATGGGGCAATGAGAATCACTTTGCTCCCCAATCGACAGGCTTTCTGGATGAATTTCATCATCAGAGGAAGAGGAGGATATGCATAAAGAAGACCGGGCGGCCAAGCATGAACCAAGGCGTCCCTGGGAGATTCCCCTTTGGGGGGAACTATCGCGAAGTACTCATTGCATTTTGAGTTTAGGGGAGAGGCAAAAAGGTCGCAGCGAGGTTGACCCCATTTGTGGAATATCTGATTCGCGACCGAGGGATTCAGAGACCACTCGTAAGGGCTGAGAAACACCCGACTTAGGCTGTCTGCTAATATGTTGGTCCGTCCCACAATGTGCGTTGCTATCAGAAAGCGGTTGGTGGAAATTGCCCATTCCCACACTCTCATGGCTTCTCGACACAGGGGGTAAGACCTGGTCCCTCCCTGTTTGTTTATGTACCAGACCACGGACATGTTGTCCGTGTGGATTGCAATAGTCCCCAGAGGTAGAAGGTGATGGAGAGCTTGCAACGCCAATAGCACTGCCCTCATCTCTAGGACATTGATATGCAATGCAGTCTCTAGAGGAGTCCACGTTCCTTGGACTGACTTCCCTGCATAATGCCCGCCCCACCCGAGGCAGGAAGCGTCCGTGGTCAACGTGGCTTCGACTGGGGGAATCACAAAGGGTCTCCCTTCTTTGAGATCTTCTGCCTGCAGCCACCAAAGTAGGGAGTCCCTGCACGCCCTGCTCAGAGGAATCGGCATGTCCAAAGGATGGGTCAACAGAGACCATTGGACCTGGAGAGTCCACTGTAAAACACACATCCACAGATGGGCATGGAGAGAAAGGCCGATTGCCGCCGACATAGATCCTAACGCCCTCAGGACTAATTCTGATGGGGGGGTTGGGTTCTGAAGAATATCCAAAACTTGGCGGTACAAACTGTTTATTCTGGTTGGTGTGAGGACCACTCTGGAGATTCGAGTATCCAACCTGGCCCCTATGAAATTTAGGGCTTGAGATGGGCACAGGCAGGACTTCTTCAAGTTGACTGAGATGCCCAATTGAGCAAACAGAGATAGGGCATAGTCTCTCGCTGTAACCAGAAGATGCTTGTTGGGGGCGGTGAGGAGCCAATCGTCCAGGTAAGGGAACACCTGAATGCCCTGGAGTCTCAGGTGGGCTGCTACCACTGCCATGACTTTGGTAAACACTCTGGGGGCTGAGGTTAGGCCAAATGGTAGAACCCTGAACTGATAATGACTGGCTCCTAGCCGGAAGCGGATAAATCTCCTGGACCGTCTGTCCATTAGTATATGGTAGTACGCGTCCTTGAGATCCAACGAGCACATCCAGTCGTTCTCCTGCAGAAGGGGGAGAATAGATTGGAGAGTGACCATCCGGAACTTTTCCTTGGGTATGAACAGGTTCAGGGACGAAAGGTCTAGAATGGATCTGAGGTCCCCCGTTTTCTTTGGCACCAAGAAGAACCTGGAGTAATAACCCAATCCGGACTGATCTGGGGGGACGGGCTGGATGGCTCTTTTTCTTAGCAACTCTAAAATCTCTTGAGTTGCGGACTCCCTTTGATGGGGTGGAACATCCGGGAGATGTTTGGGCTTGGGGGGGGGGGTTGCAAGAACGGTATTGTGTAACCTCTGGATATTATCTGGATCACCCATCGATCGTTTGTAATTGACTCCCAGCTTGATAGGTGATCCGATAGTTGCCCCCCGACTGCCTCCAGAGAGGGACAGTCGGGCAAGCCCTCAGGGCTGTTGTGTGGGTCCCTCCGAGAAGGGTTCTCTAGACCCGAAGTTATGCGGGCCCCCTCTGCCTCTGGGCCGGCGTCCACCTTGTCCTCCTCTGCCTCTAGAGGACGAGTTGTCCGCAGCAGGACGGGATTGCTGAGATTTATGGAACCACAGCTTCTTTTGCCCCCTCTGATTCCTGGAGAAGGATCTTTGGGGGTTCGAGAAGCGGACTCCGACGGCCGACAGCGTCTTCCCATCCTTCTCGCTTTGGACTAGCGTGTCACGAACCGATGAGCCAAATAAGGCCAAACCATCGTAAGGGGCGTTCGCGAAGGACGCCTTGAAGGGATCTGTGAAATCGCAAAGGCGGAGCCAGGAGTGCCGTTGCAAAACTACTCCCGCTCCGCTAGCTCTAGCGGCTCCTTCCGTGGCATGGGAAAGAAGCCGCATAGATGTATTTGATATGGACTTTAGAGTGGCCATTCGGGTCTCAAAAACCTTTTTGTCTTATACCGAGATGGACTCCGGAGGGGCTGCAGTGTATTCCTTAATTAAGTCACGCTGTAGCCTGATAGTGTGTGCCATGTAGTTCAGCGACCTTATAGCAAAGGTTGCTGAAGCAAACATCTGCTTCCCAATACGGTCCAAGGCCCGGGACTCCTTGTCCGGTGGATGGACCGAAGAACTTTCCTGGGCAAGTTCTTTCTTAGTGGCAGCCGCCACCAACATAGCATCCACTGGTGCGCCTTTGGACCAAGAAGGTCTATCAGAGGGAGGGCTGAGGACCTTATCCGGGCATCTAGGGATAGGCTCCACGGTGTCCGGCTCCTTCCAAGCCCTGGTGGTAATTAGGTCCACCAAGGGGTCGGCTGGGGGGGGACACCCAGGAGGTAGATGGGCCTGCCTCAAAGGCCTCCAGAAATACGGACTCGTCCAAGGAGGGCTTTTGGGCCGACCACCCCCCTCTTATACACAACATCTCCATGATGTCTCCAAATGAGACATCTTCAGGGGGTGACCTTGGGGAACCCTCCGTATCCTCCAAATCCGTATCCGTGGTAATGGACTCGGGGGAGTCCAGGTGCCTCCTTTTGCACTGGTGTTTCCGAGGCACCTCTTCGGCGGGGCTGTCCGAAGAGGGCTCGTCCACTGGATGGTGTTCCTCCCTGGGAACTAACTGGAGGCTTTGGGCAGGCTGTCCCGATGGACGGATGAGCGAAGACAGACCCTGATACAGTGGGGGCACGGGTGGATCCGAAGGCCCGGTCGGGGACCTGGATGACCTCGACAGTACCCTCTCCACTACCTCAAAAGCCGAGGGAGAGTCACCATCACCAGCCTGAGAAAGTAACCTCCTCGGCTCCGAGGAAAGGATCGGGGTCGGAGCCGAAGCAATCAGATCCGAGGTAGCGGTGCGCTCCGGCCCCATCGGCGCCGAAGACACAACCACTCCCTCGGATCCGATGCTCAACCCTCGGCCCCGAGAGCTTGGATCTGACAAGCTCGAAGGTATAGTCGGCGTCGAAGACACTATCCCTGTCGGCGCTGACGTATCCCCGGATCCGAAAGGGCCTGGATCCGAAAACTCCAAGACCCGATAACGGGTCGGAGAAGGAGCTATCGGGGCAAAAATGGGGGCTGCACTCCCTCCCAAAGGGGGGGAGGCAAGAGCATCCCCATCTGCATCTGGGTCTGCAAAACCTTCGCATCATCCGATCCATGTCTGCTTCGGAGATGCTCCTAGTGGACCTCGAAGAGGTAGTCGAAGCAGGCCGGGAAGGCCGCCTCGAAGACCTCGAGGGAGACCTATCCTCCTCCTCCGGCTCCGGAGAAAAGGAAGGTGAACGGAGCCGAGAGGACAAGGATCCGGAGACCCTCTCAGGAGATTTCAATATCTTTTCAGGCGGAGCCGAGGGATGAGACTCGGCCCGCCTCTTAGAAGTATGACCCTCTTTCTCTCTGTGTTTCTTCTTCTCCCTGTGGGAAGAAGAACCAGACTCCACAGAACTAGTACCCAATAAGGGAGGTTGAGTCCCGGGTACAGCTGAGGGAGTAGCCGGCGCTGAAGCTACCGGAGTAGCCTGGATCCGGCTAGGAGAGGAAGAAGAAGCTGACTCCTGAGGGAGTTTTCCCGCCAGGATCAGCTTGTTCTTCCTGTCCCTAAGTGCCCGAGGATTAAAGGCTGCACAAATCTGGCAGGCCTCTGACAAATGTGCTGCCCCCAGACACAAAACACACTGAGTGTGGCCATCAGCTGGGGAAAGCTTATGGCCACACTCAGTACACTTAGAAAATATAGCTTTTGATTCATCCATAATTCTCTCACACACACCCAAACACTAAGGGGGGGGAGAGACAAAATTAAACTAAGGAGAAAAGTTTTTTTTTTTTTTTTAAACGTGGGTAAGATAGATTAACGCTAAAAAACAACACACACACAAATTTAAACTAGAAACTAGCTGTTAGAAAGGAACAATCTCATCAGGGCAGGAGCTCTTCACTGAGAAGCAACTGTCTTTAGCCGCGGCAAAAAACAATCTGAGGTAATGTGGTTGGTATCAAGGGATTATGGGTAGGGGGGAGGAGCTAGGAGCTTGGATCTTGAAGCTTGGAAAGCTGCCAGTCGGATCCGAGGTCGGATCCGATTCCCACAGGTTGCAGATCAAATGAAGTAACTACTTCAGATCCCATGTTTGCATGGGTTTGTGCACTGCACAGCAACTTAATTTTCCCTTAGATCTTGATAGCTTTCATCTCTGAGCACTCAAATTAGACCTCTAGACCCAGCACTTGCTCAGAACCTCTTGCAGCTATCATTGTAGTCATAAAAACTGCTAATATCACTAACAAAAACAGCTTCAGTACTTATAAAGAAGTATAGCAGCTACAGTACTTGCATAACAGCTAAAGTACTACAGTACTTGCATAACAGCTATAGTAATTAAATACTAAGCACCTATCCAGGCATGTCTAACGGTCAGTTCCCTATACTTTCTCCTAGTAACTTGGTGAACCTGGCCATCCTGAGGCAATGTAGCAACTGCCTCATGTACACAGACAACCCTCTAGTCCTACCTACTAACACATCACTTGTGAGAGAAGCACGTACATAACCAAACTGGAAGCCGCGCTCTCTCAAACCAAGACTGGGCTAGTCAGTCTAGAGGAGAAGGTTAACACACATTCCACACCTCATAGAACACATAGCTCACCGGATCACACACCACCACAGCTCTCACATAGAAACACAAAACACACACACACACTTTCATGGAGGATCTCAATAAAAATATGCCCAAACAGCAAAGACCTCTGAGGCAAAAAAACACAAGCAACCATCCCACCCAAACACAACCCCCATGACACATACCCCACACAAAAAGTGTGCCACTCAACCTAAGCCCCTACAGCAAAACAGTCTACCCAATACACTAATCATTGGTATCTCTATAGTAAGGTACACTGACGTTGCACTCACTAGGTTAAATAAGGAGAAAGTTATGGTTAGCTGCCTGTCGGGTGCCAGGATCCACCACATAATGCATGCACTTGATCTCTCCACAACAAGTACAAGTATGACTCGGTCATTGTCCATGTTGGTGTGAACGATCTAAGATGTACCTCCCTGGACTACATGAAAAGAGACATGGAGGAGCTCTCGGATCTTGTAGCCCAGGCAGGTATGACCCTAGCCCTGAGTAGTATACTACTGTTACCTAGAATGATACCACAGTACAAGGAGAAAATATTGACTTCAACAATTGGCTAACTTTCTGGTGTCATTCACAGGGGATCTAGTATCTGTCTGCCTGGGATGACATAATCGACAGACCTCGATGTTTTGCCAGAGATAGCCTGCATCTGTCACCCCTGGGATTCCAGATACTGGCAAAGGCTCTTGCCACCCCTATAGTGCCTTTTTTAGGCAATGCCCGAAAGACAAAACTACCACCATAACAACTGAAAACAAATGCAACCTGAGGGTAATGCTACTCAATGCTAGAAACCTAAATCTCAAAATGCACTCGCTCGAGTCACTCCTAAAAATGGAGAACATTGACCTCTGTGCAGTAACAGAGACCTGGTTCAAGGCTCCAGAGAGCACCCTAGCGCTACCAGGCTACACAGCATATCACACCTTTCGACTCCCAAACCTGGACCAAAGCCCCAAAGGAGGTGACGTATCCATCTTCATAAAGGATATGCATACCTCCAGATGCTACAGGTACAACTAACACTGGATAAAATGGCAATCCAGGTTGTAGCCTGCTATAGATCCCCCACAATGCCCCAAGACTCCCAATCCACATTCCTGAACACTCTGGAAAGCATTACGGTTCAACCCAATACCCTTATACTGGGAGACTAACTACCCCTCCATTAGCTGGGAAAACTACTCCTGCTCCAAACTCATTTGCCCAATGACTTCTGGAATTCATTAACTGCAACACCCTGGACCAACTCATTCTCACCCCCACCAGAGGTAGAAACTTTCTCGAGCTGGTCATCACAAACATGGGGGACCGCTGCTCCCTGCTCAGATCTGACCATAAGTTAGTCACAGTCGATATCCAAATCCCACCCTCACCACCCATGAAAGAAACCATAGTGAAAAACTTCTCCAAAGCCAATTTTGTGCTTCTAAAGACAGAAATGTCAACCTTCACGTCACCCATGCAAACAGGGAAAGGATGTATGGCTGCTGATTATACACCAAGATGCTGTATGAGCATTTACACAAGTGCATGGATCAGGCCATACTTAACAGAACCAAGATCATGTCCTCCAACATAAGGAAGCCAGTCTGGTGGTCCCCTGCCAATAACAAACTCTACAACAGAAGAAAAAAACTGTTGCAGAAAAGGGCAAAGTCCCAAGATTGGAAAAATTCCCTTGTAAGCTTCAGCAAAAAACTGAAATCCTAATCAAAGCCTCCAAAGCTAGTTACAAAAACAAAATTGCAACAGATGTTAAAGTTAACCACAAGGCATTCTTTAGTCATGTCAAGAACCTGCATAACAATACGCAGGGGTGCTCTGAGCTGCTACACAACGGCACCACTTATACTGAACCAACAGATATTGCCAACATCTTGGCAGACAGGTTTAGTGCAAACTTTACCCCCCACCCCCAAAAGGGCCCATCCCAGTACCCAAGGAATGCTAAATCCCCAATATCATGGCTGCTCAGGTAGAAGCTGCACTATCCAAAGCCAAAAATACAGCTTCCATGGGACCTGATAATATACCTGGCTGCATGCTACACCTATTACAAAGGGAACTGGCACCTCAACTGAGTGCCCTGTTCAACCACAGCCTCACTTCAGGCTTTGCTCCCACCTAATGGTGCACCACTACAGTCATTCCTCTCCACAAAGGGGAGCAACTACTGACCCAGGAAACTACCGCCCCATCAGCCTGACAAGCCTGATTTGTAAGGCCATGGAGCACATCATTATGGACTTCATAAATAGGGATATTGGGAACCTAAATCCCCTGGATCCCTCACAGTCTGGGTTTGTGAAGGGCAGATCATGTCTGCTCAACCTGATAAACTTCTTTGAATCTGTCACCAGAGCATTTGATGAATGCAAAGCAGCCCATACAGCCTACCTCGATCTGGCCAAGGCCTTTGACACTATCTTCCACTCAGGGATTATTGACAGACTCACCAACCTAGGCATCAATCCCTACATCATAAGATGGGTTGCCAACTGGCTCATGGACAGAACCCACATGGTGGAAGTAGCAGACTCCAAATCCGACTACCGGGCAGTCACAAGTGGCATCCCACAAGGATCGGTCCTAGGTCCTCTCCTGTTTGGTATATACTTCTCTGAAGTTCAGGCCAACAACAATGGACTCTGGTTGACCAAGTTCGCAAATGACTGAAAACTGGGAGCCATCACTGACTCTCAAGCTGACGTCGACATCCTACAAAAAGGCCTCACACACACCAACGACTGCTGCCAGAACCATGGTCTTAAGCTCAATGCCAAAAAATGCATAGTCATCCTCTTCGGGAAAAACTCAGTGCCCACAAACTACCACCTCGATGGTAGCCCTCTCAACTACCAAGGTGAGATAAGAGATCTAGCGACACAAGTAGATAGCAACCTCTCCTTCGACAACCATGTGACCACTGTAGTTAGAAAGTCTTTCTATGTGGCACGCCTCATTACAAAGGGTTTCTCATCCAGGAAGAAAGAGGTCATAATCCCTCTCTGCTCATCCCTCATTACACCCATTATACGGTACAATGCCCCATTTGGTATGTACCTCACTAGACACCTGCAACAACTGGAGAGGCCACAGAAATTCCTCACAAAGAGGATCCTAGGACACAAACTCATGCCCTACACAGACAGACTCAAAAAACTACAGCTATACTCCATCTCATATCACCTACTTAGAGGCGACCTCTGCTTGACATACAAAGCCATGTTGAACCCAGTGTTATTAGATATGCTTCATCTGAAAAAGACTCAATCCCTCCACACCACACGGTCCAAGGACCTCAACCTCATCACCACAATAAACAGAACCTGCTGGAGGGACAGTTTCCTAACACAGAGACTACCCATACTCTGGAATAAACTCCCCATTCAAGTCAAACAGAGCACCTCACTGGCCCTCCAATAAAATCTTGATGAGCAGATGGGTAACAGGAAATTCACCCCAGGGATCATTTCAACAGCTTTGCTCGACAGGGGTACAAGGAACTAACATCCGGCAACAGGATGACTGAGTATGTTCTTGGGCTAGGTTTGTGTTGGCTCCAGGGCCATTAGCCTAGTACTCACCTATGAACCTATTGGGTAGAAGACTGAAGCAGTCTGCTTCTTGACTGTGTTCAAGATCTGGAGAAAAGAGACTCGTCAAGTGACTCCAAGTGCTTCCTTTTGCACTTTGCCTTACACTCTATCCTCAGAGTGGGAAGTTCAAAGAAGGTAAAGTACATACCAAAATGGTAGATGTTCGAATGATCACTGTTGCAGTAGCCTTTGCTACATAGGTCATATCCCGCATAGGATATGACAGCCAGATAGCTTCCTAAGCTTCAAGTCACCTTCTATGTTCCAAAACTGTCAGTTCTAGCTGAACTGAAAAGACAAGTTTGGGTGCCAAGCCCTACAGAGCTTTCCTGCCAACAGAGAGAGAGAGAGAGAGAGAGAGAGGGAGGCTGAACCCTGAAAGCACAATGTTAGGAAATGCAAAAAATATAAATAGTCACACCCTGGCATAAACAACACACCCAAAAAACAAGGGGATGTATAGGAGGGAGCAGATATTGCAGTAGTGATCTTTCAAACATCGGCTGTTATTGTAAGTTTACTTACACAACTTTACTATGTTCATCATACTGACCACTGCTGCAGTAGCCTAAGTTATATGGGAAGATTAATCTAGCTTACTACATTTGGGAGGTGGAAGGAGAAGTGTCTATGAGCCCCTGGAGAACGATCCTCGCAAAGCCTGGTCTAGTCCTAGAGAAGGAATCAAGCTTATAGTGCTTTTTTAAAGTAAGTACAGAGGACCAAGTAGCACCTTCTAGAATACTTCTTAGAATCCAGCTCTTTCCAAAAAGCTATATATAAAGCCACAGCCCTGGTAGAGTTGACCTTGACCCTGACTGGAATAGTTTTTTTGCTGTTGTAAATATAACAAAAGGTAACAGCCTTAGACAACCATTTGGAAATAGTCTATTTTGACACAGGTTGTCCCTTCTTTTTACCTCCACAAGGAAAAATTGAGCCTAGTATTTATCTATGAACCTATGACACAAAGAAGTGAAAGATTTACTTATGTCAAGATAGAAGCTAAGTTGTCTGTACACATCCAAAGTATGGAGTATTCCTTCTACCTCATTTTTGGATTCAGAAAAGAAAACTGGGAGAAGGATAGTTTGGCTGAAAGTAAACTTGGATACCACCTTAGGCATAAAAGAAGGATTAGTTCTCACAGAAACCATGTCCCTGTGGAAAAGGAGGCAGAGTTGACTCAATGTAAGAGTTTGCAACATAGATACCCTATCTGCACAGGTCAGAGCAATCAATGAAACTGCTGTCTGTGTTAAGAACCTCAAGTCAGCCAGGTTAGATGACTGAACTGGAACAAGTGTTAGCTTCTCTAAAACAAAATTAAGATTCCATGGAGTGTCCACCAGTTTTCTTGGTGGAGTCTTAAGCAAAACCCCTTTCAAAAACATTTTGACATGAGAATGCATTGAAAGAGGAGGATCCGTGGGCAGACATACTAAAATGACCAATAAATGAACCTTGACAGTGAAGTCTGAAAGGCTATAAGATAGTAACACACAAATAATGTAAAACCAGAGAACAACTAACGTTCAATGGGTGCTGGTTATGTTGTTGGCACCAACTAGAAAATCTTTTCTATTCGCTAATATATGATTTTCTAGTAGCAGGCTTTCTTGCCTCCATTAGTACCTGATGCATATCTTCAAAATAAATTGGTGCCTAAAGGGAACTAAGACCCTATCATCCAGGCAGTCAGTTAAAGTTGTTTGGTGTCAGGGTGTATAAAACACCCCTATTCTTGTGCGAGTATATGCAGTCTCTGAGGAAGTTTGTCTGCCATGCAATTTTTCTCTGATGGAATGTAAAGTGAGATTGTGCTGTCAATCTATATCCCAAGCTAAAATGGATAGTCTGCAGATGGGGTACGACCTGGTCCCTCCTCGCTTTTAGATGTATCACATGACTATGGTATTGTCTATAACAATTTGAAGAGGTCCTGGGGAACAAAGATGATTCAGAAAGTTGACAATCCTGTAGGAAGGAGCCAGGAAAGACTTTTGAATGCTTTCTTGGTATTCCAGCTGGTGTAAGAAATCTCTCACCCAAGACAGACAGACAGACAGACAGACAGGGATTCTTCACACTTTGAATAAGACTCCGCCAAAGATAAGCAAGTCATCTAAATACTGAAAAATGGGGATACCTTAGAGCCTGCAATGGACTATAACTGGAGCTAGACAATTTGTAAACAGTCTTGGTGTAGTGGATAGTCCAAAGTGTAAGGCAGAGTACCGATAATGTGATCCAGACACACAGACCCTTAAGAAATGCATGGAGTTTTAATGATAGGAATGTGATAAAAAACATATTTTAAATCTAATGTTACAATGACCTTGAATGAGGAAGAAGAGATAACAGGTTGTGAAGTGAAATAGTATTTGGATCAGGTGAGCATAAAGAAAAACAGTGGGGGAAAATTATTCAGAATTAAGACATATGTGTATATTCGGGAAATCTTATAAACTGTCATATAAGAAAAATGCGTATTTAATAAATTTAATTATTTTAGGTAAATTGGCCTATTTAGCAAGTGCATACATAATCCCATCTAGGTACAAAAACGAGATAATGTCCGTTGTATTTCCTTGTATACGGGGATCAAAGTTAAATCCAGTTAAAAACCAAAAAATATATATATGAGGTAGATATGCCATGACAATCAAAGCAAACCAGATGAGGCAGTACACAAAATGATAAATCCCAGGGTATATGCTAAAAAATCATTCCTTTATTCGAAGAAGTAAGCGCTTTCACGTCTCTCAGGACGCTTCATCAGACTTAAGATGAACTCATACATTCAAAAGTGCTTAAATAACAGTTATGCACCTATGAAAACATAGTATTAAATACATAGCAATAAAAAACAATACTAGTGGTGTAAAACTGAATCAAAATAGAAGCACAAAGCTTCACACAAGAAGGAATATAAAACATAGAACCCAACATATTAAAAAGCATGGCTATAAAAGCCAATATATAAAAAACATATTATCTCACTAAATAAAATATCATAATACCTACTTCATTGTAATCACATATAAACATCTATATAAAATTTACTATAGACATTATGTTAATGTCTAAATGGCCTATGTACTAAAAATGGTCTCAATGAAAGTTTACCATTGAGGCTATGTCCCTTATCAGCTGCCAACTTAATGATCCATTTAGCTTCCTCCTTTTCAGTGCTATTCCTGATGTTCCCTAGCCTCTCTGTAGCATACATGTGTTCCAAAACCATAAAACTAAAAACATGTGTCGTGTCATGTTGCAAAACATGATTAGCCAAGGCATTACCCTCATTCTCTCTATGAATCGCATAAACATGTTCTCTAATCCGTTCTCTAAGTGTTCTATTGGTCTTGCCAACATAAAAACATTGGCATTTTTTACAAAGACCAAGGTAAACCACATTTCTAGATTTACAATCTGCATAGTGGTTAAACTCATATCTAACATCAATATCCGGATGTACAGATATATTTGAGTTCATAATAAAACCACATTGATTACAATTATGACATGCATATGTTCCCTTCCTATGGGAAATAATTTTATTTCTCCCTTTCTTTTCATAACAGAGTAGGCTTTTCAGTGACTTGCTATTGCTATAACTGAAGCCAGGATTGGTGCCTACCAAGCTCTTAATACTATCATCTAATTGTAGAATTCCCCAATGTTTTTTAATAATCTCTATAACAGAGCTATTGTTATTAGTATAGGGAATGACTATCCTTCTCCTTTCTTGTCCATTCCTAGTATGCTGTTTCCATAATGGATTGCTTCTCTTAATATAGGGTAACCCTGCTTCATCACGTTCAACCTCATGCAATCCTGTCAGGTCTCTCCTACGATAACCCCTCTCCATAAACTCCTGTTCCATACCTACAATAGCTTCAGAGAATACAGAATCATCACTTATTAAGCAAGAGTGGCGCACTGCCTGGTTCTAAATTATGTTCTTATGTATGTGTGGAGGGTGCGTACTATCTCTATGCAGGATAGCATTCTTCCTACAGGGTTTCCTATAAATCTCTGTGGTTAACGTCTCTTTATCCTTACATAACAGAACATCTAGAAACTCAATCCTTCTCTGTGAGATCGTACTAGTCAACGTCAAGAAGGTCGTAGTTCCATTTATATATGTAATAAAGTCTTCCAAGCTTTCCAAATCACCTCCCCAAATCAAAAAGACATCATCCACAAACCTCCTATAGTATTTAATAAACTTAGAGTATGTAATATGCTCTAATATATAGGTAGACTCCCAATATGCCAATACTAGATTGGCATAGGAGTTAGCACAAGATGTGCCCATCGCTACTCCTGTTGTCTGAAGGTAGTAGCCACTATCAAAAACAAATACATTATTTGTGAGAACTAACTCTAACAGCATAGTAATCCTCATAATCTGATTGTTGTTCAAACCTTTACGTAATAAATACAACCTCAGAAAATCCACACCTACATCATTCAGTATGCTGGTAAATAATGATGTAACATCTAGTGTTACCATGTAATCTGAATCTTTAAACTTATTATCAGAATTATAGGGTGCTAGCGTTTCTAAGAATTGTTGAGTATCACGTAAGACTGAATCTGTAGAGTCCACTATGGGTCTTAATTGTTTCTCCAAATAAACTGACATACTCTCAATCAACCAACCCTTTCCAGAAACTATTGGTCTCAGTGGAGGTTTGTCCATGGCTTTGTGTATTTTGGGGAGACCTCTAAATATAGGTACTAAAGGCTTGTCAATTAAGAAATACCTATACAGATCGTCATCAATTATATTACATATCAGCATGTCATACAAATCAGCATGTACTGTTCTAATTAGTTTATCTAACTCAGACATAGTAAGTTTCATATAAGTAGTATTATCAGATAACATTTCAGCAATAGTGGTGTCATAACAGCTTTTATCCAATAACCATCCAGTTAGAAGAGGGATTTTATATGTTAAGGAAGAGAAAGGGGAATTTGGGTTAAATAATCCAATTGTTCATGTAGCCTCTTTGAATCTTTATAGAGTATTGGTAAGCTTAAAAAAAGAGAACAGAAATTTAATAGAAGATATATCATACTTTAAATATAAGATTTGTTGGGAAAAAATAGATTTTAGGGAAAAGAAGGAACAATTATGTGAATGAAGGCATAAAAGTGTACCAAAACTATTTTTTATGGAAACTGGATATAAATAATGTTGAAAACAGAAAGAATGGTATTTGAATATTATGAAAGAACATTATTATATTTTCCCATGGAAGCATTTAGAAAAAGAAAAAAAGTATTGCTATTAGATTAAGATTTGCCATAAGAAGGCTGAAACATGTATAGCCACAGCTAGTGGGGTTTGGCTTTATTCCCCTGAATTTGTCTATTAATAGACTTAAAAGTCAAAAAAAGTCATGGACATTCAGAAGCACCATGTAGCTGAAACACCTGAATCTACAATTGTACTTAGATATGTTACCAATACATGTAACTGTGTATGAATTGCAGAAGGAGTCATTACTGGGCACATTGTGGGTGCTGCGAACAGCACTTCTGGCCAATATCAAAGATTGAAACAATACTAATTTCACGAACTTTAATCATACTTTGACTTAGGAATGGGATCCATTTCCTTCATTGTATTAGAAACCCAAAAGAGTTGGAGAAATTAAAAAAAGACTGAAACACCTGATGTCCTTGAAGGGTCATTTGCATATATCCTATGTTGCCTCTAATACAAGAGGTTTAAGGAATCACACGGTGGAAATTCTAACACTGCTAGATTTTTCTTTTGGTTTTTACTGATTGTTTTAGTTTGTTGGTTGGGATATTTTGCAGACACCTTAATAATTATGGATATCAGCTGGGTACAACAACCCCGTATTTCTAAAGGTTACCAACCATTCCACTTATGCTGTGCTGATGATGCCCTAAGAAGGCTGAAACATGCATGTCCACATCTAATGGAGTTTGGCTTTATTGCCCTGAATTTGTCCATTAATAGACTTAAAAGGAAAAAAAAAATCACTGGTATTCAGAATTGTCATTTAGATGAAACACCTGATCTTCTTAAGGGCTCATTTGCGTATATCCCATGTTGCCTCCAATGCAAGAGGTTTAAAGAATCGCACAGCGGAAAGTCTAACCTTGCTAGATTTTTCTTTTGGTTTTCAATGATTGTTTTTTCTGTGTGACCTTTTTACTCATTGTTTTATCCACTGAGAATCTGGTATAATGATAGGCACTTACATCCCTGTCATCTCTGTTTGTAGCCTGGTGGATATGGGCATCCTGTGGCACTTTAGTAATTGTCTCATGTTCACCAACAACCACTTAATTTAGTATGTGAGAGATGTAGATACACAATTTCATTGCAGGCAAAGCTCTCATATGCACGAGCAAAAAATGCAAACCAGGTTGCCAGTGTTACATCCAAAACACTCATTACCAACACTAAGGAATAAACACACAGACCCACATATGCATGGATACTTCCGCGGTGGTGCAGCTTTAGCATTGTTGCCTCACAGCAAGAGGTTCTCCTGTTCGATTCTCGGCTGGAGTGTGGGGAGTGCCTTCTGTGTGGAGTCTGCATGTCCTCCCCGCGGTTGGGTGGGCATTCGAAAGACATGCATAAATGGGCGTGCCTTCATTGAAGGTTGAACGTCAAGCTAGCACCTCTGCGTTCATGAAAATCTACTGCCAATCATTAGCAGACCGGAGTTCCGCTGTGGCGACCCCTAACCGGGAAAAGCTGAAAGACAACAACACAACTCGCATGTAATTTATCCAAATCTCCAAGACTGCCTAAAAGCATCTCTCAGCACTCCCATGCATACTCAAAAATGACAGTGTCTCACACGGCACATAACTCTGAAAATCGCAGTAGCTCCGCTTCCAAGCCCATAAGGCAACACACCACACAACCAAACATACTACTTATTGGGGATTCCATTGTAAGACATATTGATGCCCCCCTTAACAGGCTAATCAAGGAGAAGATCACAGTGAGCTGTTTGTTTGAAGCCAGGATCCACCAGATGATGCATGCACGTAGGTCTTTAAACCACAAATACCAGTATGACATGGTCATATTCCACATGGGCATAAATAACCTAAGATGTACCTAAATGGACTATATGAAGAGAGACATGCTGGAGCTATCTGAATATATGTCTCAGGTGGGTATGAGTAGCATCATATCCTCACCAATGATGATTTGCCACAGTACCGGTGAAAAATGATTGTCTTCAACAATTGGCTTAGTTGCTGATGTCAGCTAAACATGATACCGTATATATCAACCTGGGGAGTCATGATTGACAAACCATGTTGCTTTGCCAGGGATGGTTTGCACTTATTTCCACTTGGCTTCCAGATACTGGCAAAAACGTCATCTATACCCATAGCACATTTTTTAGGCTATGTCAAGTTATTAAACCCTCCAAAATCATAAAAATCACACACAACCACCCAAAGGTACTGCTGCACAATGCTAGGAATAACACTGAATAAGAATAAAAGTAAGGGTTTGGGTAGTGTGGTGAAAACTGGGGGTGTGTATTTTTCAATGAATGAAGTGTCCTTGCTAGGAATAAAACTTGTGAAAAATTATGCAAGTTGTGATGCAATAGGAGAGTTTGATAAAAGAAATGAAGAAAATATGTCTTCTGAGGAGGAAATACAAATTATCATTCAGGAAAAAAGGCTTATCCGGTAAATTCAGTATGAATGTGGAAAAATAGCATATATGTCAAATGCCTACACGGTCCCAGAAAAATACGAAAAGGAACTTTTGTAACTGGTGTTTTCTTTCATATACAATTCATGATCAAACCCAGTGAAAAGAGATGTGTTATATATGAGTGAAGGTGAAGGGGGATTTGAGTTACTAAATGCAGTTGTTTATTCTGCTTCTTTAAACTTGCATAGAGTATTAATGTGGGTAAATGAAGAGAATGAGAATTTAGTAGTGGGAATATTTAAATAAAAGTACAAAACATTTGGGAGATGATGAGAGTAAAAAAAAGAGAAAAAGAATATGGAAATGAAGAAATTAAATATTGTCAAGAAAGAATACTAAGTTACTTAGGGCTTCCTCGGGTCCATCTCCAAACTGCGTTGCAATTTTGTGTATATAATGCAGATTTATTATAAATGTGTGTGTGTGTGTGTGTGTGTGTGTGTGTGTGTGTGTGTGTGTGTGTGTGTGTGTCTGTGTGTGTGCGTGTGTGTGTGTGTGTTTGTGTGTGTGTGTGTGTGTGTGTGTGTGTGTGTGTGTGTGTGTGTGTGTGTGTGTGTGTGTGTGTGTGTGTGTGTGTGTGAGAAAGTGTCTGTGCCCACTTGTACGAGGCTCATAGTTTTAGAATTTGCTGTGTCTGCTTTTACGGAGCTTATGCTTTTGAAAGTGTGCAGTGAAACAAAAAAATCCTATGCTAGTGAAACTATGTAGTGATGCAGAGAATCCTAACCCAGAAATGCAGCAGGCAACACACACACATGTAAATAGACTGTGGTGGCTCTTTTCCAGAGAGTGGGGTGACATTATTATCCCTTTCAGATCATTTTGTATAATGTGAAAATGGCCACTAAGCACACTTGAGACCTTTTGCAAACTTCCTTAATTTTAAAATAAGTAGTTTTTATAGGGAGTATAAGAAAAAACATTTTGCACAGCATTTTGAAACAGCAACATGAAAGAAACACAAAGGCAAGCACATCTTGGTGGCTCTTTTCCAAAGAGTGGGGTGAAGTTATTATCACACTCAGATTTTTTTTGTTGAAGTGGAAATGGCCATTAAGCAAACCTGAGCCTTTTTGCCACATTCCTTACATTCAAAAACAGAAGCTTTAAAGTGAGTATAGAAGAAAAAAAATGTATGTAACATTTTGAACACTATTCCAGGCCATGCAGTTGTGTACCACAATTTCAATAACTTTAAAACTGTTTTGAAACATGAAACAGATTATTCAGATAATTCTTTATTTTATATAGAACATAAGAGATAAAGACAGGGTACCTAAGGCTGTGGGACTCCTAAATGTAGCTTACACCTCAGCAACTTGACCATTTTGACTACCCTGTGCTAAAGAAAAGAATGTGGAGCACCTTAAGAAGTCATTGTAGTACTAAATTTGTGATATACAGAACCCAGTATAATAACTGCAATGCTTTTTATGTGGGGAAAACTAATAATAAATTCAAAAGAATTGCACATCAACCCTCTAACATCAGACTTAAAAGACTTACAAATCTATTGGTAAAATATGTTCCCCTGAACATAATGGCTTCAAGTTCCACATTTTTGACATCTTAGAGATGAAGCCATTGGAAGGCAACAAAAATGCTGTGCTTAGGAAAATGGAGCTAAAATGGCAGATAAAACCCAATGCCCAAAAGGCTCCAAGAATGAACTCAACTGTTCAATCAAATGTTTCTTGGCCTTGAGTATACCTTTCCCATGGTGTGGAGGGCTAACACTCTGACTATGACCCAGGTGATGATTAGAGGCTCTGGCGACTGAAGGAGCAGTGGGGAGGGATGGGCATTACCATCCTGGGGTGGATGGGTGGACCTATGGACACCTACTGTGTCTATCCCTTGTGGAGGCTGGGGGAAGACACATTGGTAGGTGTAATAACAGTAAAAAATCCAGAAATTGGCAAAATAGTCTGGTGCTGCGGTAGCGTTGTCGCCTCACAGTAAGACGTTGTTCTGTTCGATTCTCAGTTAAAGCGTCTTCTGTGTGGAGACATGCGTGAATGGGCGTACCTTCGTTGAAGGTTGTGTGTCAGGGCTGGCAACTCGGCACGTAAAAATCTACTGCCAATCATTAGCAGACCGGAGTTCCACTGTGGCAACCCCTAACTGAGAAAAGCCGAAAGACACAAACAAACTCTCTGTTCAAACAGTCCAAGTAAGTTCCAAAAAAGAAAGAGTATACAGCAGTCCAACCATAGTACACATTGCCTAATGAGGGTATAGGGTTGAGACTCGGCTGAGCTGCTGCAGAAGAAGGGTAATACATCACAATTCTACACTGCATGCCAGCCTTCAGGCTTATGCATTAGGTCTACAAGCAAGGGGGAGACATGGGTAGGTCAAAAAACTCCACTTCCAGACAGATGCACAGACGTGCCAAGCCCCAAAGATGCTTAGTTCTGTGACTGGTCCTAGTGACATGCGACTGACTCTGGGATAGGGGGTGAAGCAGCTGGTACAGCACAGAAAAGTACCAGGGTGCCAGGCTAGTACAATGAAGGGCAGTGACAGTGAAGAGCAAAAAAATAAAAAAAACATTTTAATAAAGTTGGGGTTGGCTTAGTGGTTAAGGGGTTTACCTCTCAAGGTTTGATTCTCACCTTTGGTAACTGTTACTAGTTAGGTGCATAACAGTCTGTATTCTGATTGCCTACTATGTATCTATGAACACTACAGGCTATTTAGTGATGGGCTACTCTGAAGACAAGAAGACTACAGAGAATGAGAAGAAGGCTTAGTGGTTAAGGGGTTTACCTCACAAGGTTTGATTCTCACCTTTGGTAACTGTTACTACTTAGGTGCATAACAGTCTGTATTCTGATTGCCTAGTATGTATCTATGAACACTACAGGCTATTTAGTGATGGGCTACTCTGAAGTCAAGAAGACTACAGAGAATGAGAAGAAGGCTTAGTGGTTAAGGGGTTTACCTCACAAGGTTTGATTCTCACCTTTGGTAACTGTTACTAGTTAGGTGCATAACAGTCTGTATTCTGATTGCCTAGTATGCATCTATGAACACTACAGGCTATTTAGTGATGGGCTACTCTGAAGACAAGAAGACTACAGAGAATGAGAAGAAAACCACAAAACCCTTTTCCATTTGGGTTCCTGCTGATTCATCATACTAGAAGAACTTCATCAGTTTCCTAGGACCAGGTCTGCAGTGTTCCAGCCTTTGGTGAGAGCAGAGAATTCCACGTGATGGCTACCTGAGGTTGGGTTCCAGTGAGGGACTGGAGTGCTTCATTTTGATTGGCCTGTTTCTGAGGAGGTGGGGGCCATACAGGCTTTAAATACCAGGAGACTTGCTCAGTTTGGTTATCAAAGTAGTCTTTATCCTATTGGATATAGAACAAGAGAGCCTAGTCTACAACAGGTAAGGGAACTACTCAACTTTATTTTATACAACATAAATTTCAGTGCCTTCTTTTTCACAAACTTGTACTATTGTGAATACTTTTTATACAGCCTTATTTCATACAGGGAAGTCATTGTCTCTTATTAACTTACTAAACGCCCTTCTTGTGAACCCATTGCTGAAATTAGCAATTTTGTTCTGCATCTGTGTTACCGGGCTTATAAAGCCTTGCATTTTTGGTCCTTGTGGTACTGAACTGCTGTTTACTTTTGATTTGCTGAATGTAAGTGGCATGAAGTTTAAATAATACTGCACAACTGCACCTTGTTACTTTGGTATACTCTTACTACTGGCATTATTTAAGATAATACTGCAGTGTAGTCTTTTGCTCATACTAGGCATGCAAAAACAAATTTACTTATTATCTCAGTAACTGACTGCAATTCTGATAATTGGATCATTGAGTTTTGCTTGTTCTAATTACTATGATGCATGGAATTTAAAGCTGCTACCCTATAGTACCACAGTAGAGAGTACAAGGCCACCCTTGTGATATACCCTTATTACCTGACTAACTGTTATCCTGTTACTGCACTTGAAATTACTAATTTAAATTATCTGTAGCTGTTACAGTTACTGCATCCTGATCCGTTGTGAATGACTACCATTTTGTTCATTATTTTTACTGGCTAGGTAGAAACCACATTAGTATACTGGGTATAGCTATTTTTCTGAATTTGCCACTACCGATTTTCTTATTGACCATATACAGTCTTGTCACTTTTATGTTTCTTTTTTTCACATTGCAACTACTACAATAGTCACAGATCATTATTTTATCCTTTAGCCATATCCTAGTTTATCACCATTTTTCTAGCCCAGTCAGTTATCCTTTTCCTAACTTATCTTATACTCCATCTGTACTGGACAGTATGGAATCTTCTGTAGCCAGCCCAATAAAAGTATGTATTTTGAGGCAGTGTAGTAGCTGCCTTATGCTTACTGTTAACTCTTGATTGCTAACTCACATTGGTTAAGTATGTGAGAAGTGTAAGCAGTTAGATAACTTGGTGGCTACCTTCTCACATTAGAAAACATTCAGTAAACACTACACATACACACATACAGCACAGAGTAGTTCCACTAACCCAACTTATGTTGAGGGTGTTAACAGAACAGTGTCTAAGCCTCCCGGGCTAAAGGCTAAGAAACGTTAGACATTAGTATACAAAGCAATACACCCACCTTCACCCTTCACACCCACACCTAAAAGAAATACCTCTAAGAGTTACAAGTGTGCAGAGTCCAAGCCCTAATGGCTCACTGAGACTGAATCAAACCATGGTAATGTTTTAGTAATAAGACATACAGACACCACACTCACCAGGCTGGATAACAATATGGTGGCAGTTAGCTGTCTTTCTGGAGCCAGGATTTAGGGATGTAACAAGGGTTCTTAGATCTCTCCTTCCTGACGGATATGATTATGACCTGACAGTGGTCCACTTGGGGGTGAACAACCTTGGGCACTCTACTCAGGTGGATGTGCAACAGGATATGACTAAGCAAGTTATGTGTGTGTCTGAGGCAGGAAAGACACTGGTCTTGAGTGGTATTTTACCATCACCCAGAATGATGCTGAGATTCAAAAAGAAGATAATTGGCTTTAATAATTGGCTATGTAGTTGGTGTCATTCTAAGGGGACCCAGTACGTGTCTTGCAATGAATTGGCTGACACGTCTTCCTGCTTTTCAAGGGACCACCTTCACCCCTCTTGCTAAGGCTTTCACATTCTTGCTAAAGCATTTGCTGTCTCCATAGTGCCTTTTTAGACAGAGTTCATCTGATGGATATTCCAACTTAGAAATTCTAATTTGGAACATATTTAGGTGGCTCTACACAACACTAGCAGTCTTAACAGACAATCCCCAAACTTGAGGCTCTTCTGCAATTTGAATGCATTCATATATGTATAGTTACAGAATCTTGGTTTCACAGAAATGAAAGCACGCCCTCCCTCTACTCCTGGGTATAATGACAAAAACATTTTCAGACCCACTGGCAAATGTGGGGGATTGTAGTATTTGTCAAGGATATCATTACGACAGATTCTTTGGGAAACCATATGTGATCTCCCAGAAGTCCAAAGCACCCTAAACAAGACTAATTACCATAGGATGATACTAGGCTATTGGCCCTAGGGCCTATACAAGCCTAGCCATAACAATTCCCTGGCTATTTCTTCCCACAGTATTTACTTCCCTGGACCCCTGTCTAACAGGGTGACTGACGTGATCCCCGGGGTGAATTTCCTATCTCCCATCCAATCATCAAGGTTCCTTTTGAAGAGGGCCAAAGAGGAGCTCTGCGTGACATGTATGGGCAGCCTATTCCAGAGTCTGGGGAGTCTCTGGGTCAGGAACCTATCCCTCCAGCATGTTTTGTTCATTGTGATGACAAGGTTTAGATCCCTGGAGCATGTGGCTCTGAGGGATTGGGATTTCTTGAAGTGTAGCATGTCCAACAGCTCTGGGTTTGACATGGCCTTGTATGTTAAGCAGAGATCGCCTCTGAGTAGACGATATGCGAAAGAGTACAGCTGGAGTTTTTTTTAGACGGTCCGCCTAGGGCATTTCCTTTAGGCCTGTGATTCTTTTAGTGAGGTATTAGTTTGCTATAGAACATTCTCTATGTCCCCTTCTGAGCACAATAGCTGTCTTAACACATTACCTGCGATTCCCGTTAAGCCCCAAACCTTTCTACTGGGGGACCTCAACTATCCATCAATAAACTGGTTGACCTACACTGCCAGTAGTCAGCATGCCCAGCACTTCCTTGACATTATAAATGCTAACTCTCTTTCACAAATAGTTAACTATCCAACTAGGGACCCCAATATCATGGATCTAGTCCTCACAAATATGTCTACTTCTTGCACTGCTTCATGAAGTTAATTATGTCTTGTTAAGTCAGACCATAATTTAGTGATCTTTTCCTTTAAAACTGGTGGTACTTCCCCTGTAAACAGCTCTGTGTTTAAGGACTTCTCAAAAGCAAAGTTTCTTCAGTTACTTTATGACTTAAATAAATTCTCTGGTAACCCTCCTCTGAAGGAACCTACTGCTAAAGTTGCTAGATATACCTCTGTCTTCTACTGCCACTTAAATAGCTGAATTGATAAGGCAGTCCATATCTGTAACAAATACAATTAGAAGTTTAAAAACAACCCAAAAAGACAAAAGCACAGGGCAGATAATCCAAAAGATATATTTATTTCTCCTAGTGCCTCGGCACAGCCTTTACAGAGTATAAAAATATGCAACACAAGAACACCTTTATATAATAAAATAATCATGCAATAATTAGACAATCACACAATTAAATCAAATGAATAGATAAACTCTCCCAGCTAGGCATCAACCCATATGTTACCAGATCATAGGAAGTTACTAGGCTATTAGCCCTGAGGTCCTTATAAGCCTAGCCAAGAGTTTACCCCATATTTGAAGATGTCAGCAGCCAAAGCCATGTCCAGTAGGGACACAGGTAGAATCCCAGGGGTGTATTTTCTGTTTCCCATCCAGTTATCCAAGTTACGCTTAAAAAGAGATAATGAGGTACTCTGCTTGATGTGGAGAGGAAGTCTATAACACAGATGGGAGATTCTGTCTCTGGGACACAAATCTGTCCCGCCAACAAGTTCTATTGATATCGCAGACCAGGTTGAGGTCGTGTGTACCGGTTACTCGAGTGGCACTTGACTTGTGGATATGCAGCAGTCCCATCAAGGCAGGGTCTGAGATTGCTTTGTATGCCAGACAGAGGTCACTTCTGAGGAGTCTGTATGAAACAGAGTAGAGGGACAGGACTTTTAGCCTATCTGTGTAGGGTAGATGTTTGAGGCCATAGATTTCTCCTGGTGAGGAACCTCTGTGGTCTCTCCAGCTGCTGTATGTGCTTTGCGAGGTACATGCCAAACGGGGCATTGTACTCAATAACTGGCCTTATAAGGGAAGAATACAGAGATGTTATGACCTCTTTGTCCCTGGATGAGATGCCCTTACTTATGAGGTAGGCCATGTAAAAAGCTTTCCGTACAACAGGAGTAACATGGTGGTCAAAAGTCAGGTTACTACCAACCTGGGTGCACAAATCCCACACTCACTAATGAATGCGTACTCAGGACATTGTTATTAATGTGATAATATGTGGGGATATCACTCTCCCCAAAGGGGATAATGATGCATTTTTTGACATTCAGCTTGAGGCCATTTTTCTGGCACCAGTCATTTGTTTGGGTGAGACCCTCTTGGAGGACATCCACATCACTTGGGGAATTGATAACCACGCCCAGCTTGCAGTCATCTGCAAACTTGGTCAGCCATAGCCCACTGTGTTTGGCCTGCACCTCAGAGAAGGATATCCCGAATAACATAGGCCCCAGAACCAATCCCTGGGGTACACTGCTCTTTACAGGTATACTGCCTGAGGTGGCTTCCCCTAGGTGGGTTCTCTCAGTGAGCCAATTTGCTATCTACTTGGTAATATATGGATTGATGTCTAGTTGAGAGAGTTTACCTATTATGCCCGAGTGGGGAATAGTGTTGAAGGCTTTGGGCACGTCAAGGTAGGCGGTGTGCACTGTCTTCCCCTCATCCATGGCTTTGGTGACTGTCTCAAAGAAGTCAACCAGATTTAACAGACATGACCTCCCCTTGACAAAGCCAAACTGTGTGGAGTTGAGTGTTTGGAGGTTGCCAATGTCCATGTTAATGAGGTCCATGATAATCTATTCCATAGTCTTGCAAATCAGGCTAGTTAGGCTGATGGGTCTATAATTTCCCAGATCGGTGGATGCTCCACCTATGTGTAAAGAGATGACAGTGTCTGTCCTCCACTTGGCTGGGACACAGCCGGTACTCAGGCTTTGGTTGAATAGGGTGCCTAATGGTGCTGCAAGTTCTTGCCTGAGTTCATGTAGGATGCAGCCTGGGATGTTATCGGGTCCCATGTATTTTTTGCCTATGAGAGGGCAGTGATGACCTGTTCCCTAAAGATAAGGGGTAGAGGGCAGGTACTGGGGATGTCCTGATTTACTGATGGGGGGGACAGAAGGGTGAAGTTTTCACTGAATCTGTCAGCCAGTAGATTGGATATATCTACAGCATTTATGTATGTGGTGTCCTTGACCACCAGTTTTGAACAGATGTGGGTGTTTCCTTTGAGACTGTGGACGTATGTGAAGAGGGCCTTATGACTGTCTCTAGTAGATGTGGCCAATTTGAACTCGAAATTGGCTTTAGAGTATTTTACTAGTGCTCTTATTTGCTTGTTCAGGCTAAGGAGAGATTGCTTCCAATTGGGCACCTGCTCCTTCTTGGTCCTGGACAGCAATTTTTTCCTATTGTTATATTGTTTATTTATTGCAGATGTCTACCAGACAGGTTTACCCTTCCTTGCAGAGGATGATTTTGTCCTGTCAGGTATTCCTGATTCCATGGATCTATATAAATACTCGTCTAGTACTTTGCTGTAGATTTGGACATTGGTGCCAATTCCTACAGAGGGGAGGGGGCTGTGAAGCTGTTTATAATATCACTCAGGAGGTTGTAATCAGCTTTGGAGAAGTTTTTTTGTTTGACCCTAGCTAGTGGGGGGGGGGGTCAGGGGAGATGATGACTTTGAAAGTGACCGCCTCATGGTTGGACCTTACCAGGGAGGATGATACTGTAGGGGAGCTGCAGTGGTTACTCATGTTGGTTAATACCAAGTCCAAGATATTATCATCTCTTGTGGGGGTATCTACTAGCTGTTCCAAGTCATCTGCACTGATAAAATCAAAGAATCTCTGGGCATATATGTTCTGGCATGAGTATTTTTTTCAGTCTATGGTTGGGTAATTAAAGTTGCCCAGGATCAGGGTAAAGGGTTGAATCCTGATAGATTCGAAGAGGTCCAGGTAGGTGGAGTGGGCATCTTGAGTCAAATTTGGGGGCCTGTAGCTACCTATGATTTTAATAAGGTTCTTGTCGATAGTTAACTGCACATGGAGGGTCTCCTGTGCATCATATTGTTTGACCAGTCTGAAGGTGTGTGTCTTTAATATATATTGAAACTCCACCTCCTTTGGCTTTGCTGCCCACAGTTTGGGGTCTGAATGTATGATAAGATGAGTAACCAGGAAGGCTGGGGTGCTCTCAGCAGCTCTGAACCAGGTTTCTGTGACTACACAAATGTCAGCATCTTCCAGGGTTAAGAATGCTTGCAATGAGTGCAGTTTCATGTTTAGATTCCTAGCGTTTAGCAGCATGACCTTTAATTTGCATTTTGTTGAAATTTTTATGTTGGTAATATTGACCTCATGACTTTTCCTAAAAAAGGCACAATGGAGGAGACAAGGGCCTTTGCCAGAAGCCTGAAGCCCAAGTGAGACAGATACAGGACATCTCTAGCAAAGCATCGTGGTCTGTCGACCATATCTTCCCAGGCTATCTGGTACTGGATCCCCCTGGAATGACACCAGAAACTAAGCCAATTGTTAAAGTCAGTCATTTTCTGTTTGCATTGAGACATCATTCTGGCTGATAGTAGAATGCTGCTTAAGGCTAGGGACATACCTGCCTGGGACACATTCAGCAAGCTCAATCATGTCTCTCTTCATATAGTCCAGGGACGTCTCAAGTCATTCACGCCAACATGGACTATGATGGAGTCATAAGAGCACCTGTTGTTGACAGACTTGAGTGCATGTGTGATATGGTGGATTCTGGCACCTGACAAACAACTAACCCTTACTTTCTCCTTACCCAGTCTAGTGAAAGGCACATCTATATGTCTCACAATGGAGTTTCCTATGACTAATATGTTGGGTTCATGGTTAGGCCTTAGTGATTACGAGACACTGGTATGTAGACTATGAGTGGTGAGTGGTATGTGGTGTAGAGGGTTGTGGAGTTCACGTGTGTTTTTGCCACTGAGGTCTCCTTTTTTGGGTTTGTTTTTGTTGAGAACCTCCACATATGTGGATGTGTATTGTGTAGTTGTGGGTGGTATTTGAGGTGTAGTGATTGTGTTGACAACTTTCTCAGTGCTAGATATACTGGCTTGTGAGGGACAGAGCATAGACTCTAGCTTCTTTATGTAATTGCATCTCTCACAAATTGTGTTCCTATGTGGTAGTAGTAGATGGTTGTCCGTATACATGAGGCAGTTGCTACACTGTCTCAGGATACCCATATCAACCAGGCTGGCAGGAGAAATTGTAGGAAATTGTTCATCCATATTTGTCAGAATCTGAGGGAGAGAGGCCAGGGAGAGCTAAGGGGTAGGCCTAAAGCCCAAGTGCTTAAATCAAAACTAAGAGGCTTAGAATAACACATAAACTTTAAACAGGCTAAAAGCATGCAGTAATAAATGCAGCTGAACACTTTAGAGAACAAGTAGCAGAAAAAGCAAGACAAAGTAATAGAGTAGAAGGAGGAAACACAAATACTGTAAAAGTAGCTAAGTAAAGTGTTTTTTTATTTTTATTAAAGTGGAAAGGGAGAAAGGATGAGCTGATGATAATTCAAGGTTAAGAAACTAAAGGGGTTGGCCTTCTCAAATGTTCTCTCTGTATTAGGTAGAATGAGCTAATGAGACTGGACTGGGAGGGGTGCCCCAGATCAAATTTACAGTACGGCAGGCAACTGCAAAGCCACCAAGTTTAAGAACAAGACAACAATAGGAAGGGAGGGTGAGAAACTATGCAACAGCTACCAGCTACACTATTTTAGGCATAAAATACTACAGAAAAGTTTATCACAGCAGAAAAAACACAGCAAGATACTAAATGAAAATTTTAAACAGAAAAAGGAGCAAGGAGACCCTAGAGAATGTTTTTAACTGCAAACAAATTAGTTACATGATACACTTCTTGGCAGGAAATCAGAACAGACAAACAGATGCTTAACAAATGGAGAACATTTCCAGTTAATACCTTTCACACAATGAAACTAGCTAAAAAGCTTTACAAACAGTGTGACAGTAACAAAAGTGATTTAGCAGGCCCCGTAAGGCAGATAATTCACATACAACAGTGCAGATTAATGTATAGCAATAAAATACAGTAAAAAGTAGGCAGCAGTGAATAAAAAGTGCAACAAATGGTTAGAATAAGCAATAACTAGTAAAAATAAGCCAGACAAATGGATACTTATTGTTATATATCACAGATTAGAGTTTGGAAACTAACTGTCTCACTAACAGAACCCACTCAGTCAAAACAGGGGAAGCCACCTCTAGCAGTAGACCCGTAACAAATGGTGTACCCCAAGGTTCAGTCTTGGGGCCTCTACTGTTTGGCTCATACTTTTCTGAGGTGCAAGCCAAAACCAGTGGTCTGTGGCTGACCAAGTTTATAGATGACTGCAAGATGGGCACTGTCATAAATTCCTCTAGTGATGTGAACATCCTTCAAGAGGGCCTTAACCAAACTAATGACCAGTGCCAGAAGCATGACCTCAAACTGAATTCCAAGAAATGCATCATTATCCCCTTTGGGGAATTTGTGTTCCCACTAATTACAACATTAATAACAATGTACTAAGCATGGAATCAGTTGTGAGAGACTTGGGCACCCAGGTTGATAGCAACCAGACCTTTGACCACCATGTTGCCTCCGTTGTAAGGAAGGCTTTCTACATGGCCCACCTCATAAGTAAGGGTATTTCATCCAGGAGCAAGGAGGTCATAACATCCCTATACTACTGCCTTATCATACCTATTATCGAGTACAATGCCCCTTTTGGCATGTACCTTGCAAGCACATGCAGCAGTTGGAGAGACCACAGAGGTTCATGACCAAGAAAATCCAGGGTCTCAAACAACTATCCTATAAAGATAGGCTAAATGCCCTGTCCCTCTACTCAGTCTAGTACAGACTGCTCAGAGGTGACCTATGTCTGGCATACAAGGCCGTCTCAGATTCAGCCTAGATGGAGTTGCTTCATATCCGTAAGTCAAACTCCACTCATGCAACCCGCACGCAAGGTCTCAACTTGATCTGTGACATTAACAGAACTTGTTGGCAAGATAGATTTGAGTCCCAGTGACTCCCCCATCTGTAGAATAGACTTCCTCTCTATGTTAAGCAAAGTACCTCACTAGCCCTCTTTAAGAGGAACCTGGATGACTGGATGGGAAACAGAAAGTATACCCCTGGAATCCCACCTCTGTCCCTGCTGGACAGGGAAAACAGGTGTTGACTTTGTGGGAACATGGGTGAAATTCTTGGCTAGACTTATAAGGGTCTCCAAGTTAATAGCCTAGTATTGTCCTATGAACCTATAATAAATAAATCACCCAACTATTGTAATAAAAAGCTCAAATGAAAACTTTCCAGTTGCATTCTAAATTCAAACCTCTAGGGGTCAGTGTATCATATTTTAATATAAAAACATATCCTTTATACAATAGCTTACACTTAATTTCCATATTGTCATACTGACCACACCAGACTTTGTCTCGAACGGTAGTCTGAAGTCCCTCTGTATTCATACTGTGACAAAACTTGAAATGGGCTGCAATGGGAATTTCTAACCAAACTTTTCTAATGTCCCGTAAATGCTCCTGTAACCTTATTTTAAATGCCCTTTTACTTCCTCCAGTGTAAAATTTATTATATGGCCATTTTAAGGCATACACTATCCCTTCTGATTCACAGTTATAGTTACCTACCACACTTTATTGCAACATCTACCACATGGAATAGTCCCCAGCCTAAATACATACCTATCAGGAATTTCTACAGGTGGCAAAAGTCTCCCATGAACTGCAATATCCTTGATGTTCCTTCCCCTTTTATAAGAGATACCTAGGCTCTTTTCCAATACATTACAAAAATCCTTTTGTTGAGTTAAAAAGTCCCAATAATATTTTACCAAACCTACTCCCTCTTTACTGATGGGGCTATATGTAATTACAAAGAAAATTCTTTGTCTATCAATATCTTTACCCCTAACCATGCAATATCCCCATTTTATTATACCAGAATTTCTGTTGCATCTACTTGTAAATTAGCTACATCCTTCTTTAGACTTTTCACATCATATCCTCTCCTCCCAAATGTATTTAAAGTATGTTGTAATTCCTCATAAAATTCCACATCATTATTCCACAAATGTCGTAATCTTAAAAACTCTCCATGTGGAAGAGAAGATAAAGTGTGTGGTGGGTGGCAGTTTTGACCATTTAAATATTGGTTACCATCATCAAATTTTCTGTAGATTCTAGTATGTATGCCACCACCCACTACTCCTTCCAATACAACATCCAAATATGTTACATTACAACCAATTTTCAGGCCACTAGAACATAGAACAAATCTGTTTTCCTGCATATTGTTTTCCTGCAAATTCTGTATAAAATCATATGCTACATCTAAATCCCCTCTACAAATAAATATCAAATCATCTATGAATCTAAAATATTTAATAACATATCTCTTATAAAATTCCACACCCAAAATATATTTATAAACAGACCCATAAATAAATTTGCATACATGGGGCAAAAGATACCCCCATGGTAGTTCCTTGTATTTGTTAATATAGATGTCCAATAAATTCAAAATAATTATTAACTAAACAAAAATAAATAAGTTCAATGATATAAACCGAGACTGGGGTCCCCCCTTTGTAGAATGTAGGAGCTTCAAGACCAACCTTGTGCTGAATATTAGTATATAAACTCACCACATCTACTGTTATCCAATACATATCTTCCCCCAGACCACATCGGAGATCTTTTCCAAAAAATCAAAGCTATCTTTTACATATGATTGCAATTTATCAACAAAAGGTAATTAAATAACTATGCAGAAACATTGCGATATTCCTTGTAAAATAATTACATGCAGAAATAATCAGGTGGCCTGGGTGTTACTTATATCTTTATCTTTATGTATTTTTGGTAAACAACAGAATTAGGCCATAGTGCAATTTTCAATACTAAACTTGTTTTCTATATCACTCATTGAAATATAACCTAACCTGTTACCCTTTTGTAATAACCCTTTCAATTCAAGTTGGGAACACAAATAATCATTCATTTCCTCATTCCTATAAACATTTGTGTTACTTAAGTGTTCTAAACACATTCCCAAGTATTGTGGAAATCGCATAACAACTAATTTATTACCCTTATCCAAGGGTTTAAAAACAAGTTCCCTTTTATTACCCAACCCTTTCAAAGCTTTCCCATTGTTGTTTGGTTAGGTTAAATTCTACGTTTTACTATTTGTCATAAATTCCTTATATTTAACCTCCACATTATAGTTTAACATTGTTGAAAATTGTTAAATAATACTTTGACTAAAAGGTGGCATAAAGTCACTTTTATATTTCATATTATCCGTATCTAAACAACAATATGCATTCACTTCCATGTCAAGAATAAAAACTTGCATCTGAATCATCGCCGGAAACAACAATACATTTATTTTCATTCTCTGAATGTTTAAGAAAAAAATTTTTCAAATACAGTTTTTGAACCAGTCTAAAATGTCACTTTTTAATTCATACAAATGAGGGAGAACCGCAGATGCAAATTTGAGTCCACAGTTAAGAACTGAGTTCGTCATCAGAAAAAAACATAACCAGATAAATTCACAATATAATCTGAGCTAGTTTCATTACAAAAAGATGTAACATTATCATGAGGTAAATTAATACTAATTACCCCTTTTCTGTCCTTCCCTGGCAGTCCCGGAGCCTGTATCATACACCCTTTGGTGTTTCCTCATATTATAATGCTTCTCACCTGAATATTCTGCTTGAAAAGTTCTGTAAATTATTGGGATTCTGTGCTACAGGCAAAGGAGGATATTCAACTAGTTTGTCATTTTCATTTTCCGTAGAAGTGCCTGTATCTTCCGAAGTAGCGTATGCTCCGCCATGTTGTCTCTTGTTCTCTTCTGTTCTTTAAAACTCACATGACGCTGATGTCTCTTCCAATTGGAAAGGCTGCTGAAAGCACAATTATTTTTATAGCCGCGCAGATCTCTTCTTACTTTGACTTTCTTTCTCTCAAAGATACCGTCTTCAAACAGTTTTAGACAGTCTTGAATTACATTGAGAAAGGTATCCAGACAAACTAACCCAGTCTGATTAGTAACAGAAGAACATACAGAAGTTATATCCTCCTTGATTTTCCTTTGTTTACATAAATCCCTTTCAATAAGGATATTTACCCATTCAGTAGTGCACCAGTGAGTAGCTGCCACCCATCATGTCTGAAACCTCTTATCTTCCTCTGAAGTTTCATCAAACAGCATAGATGGGTGGCTAACGGCTTTCCGGCCCCTTAGAGTAATTTCCAGTTCTAAGCAACGTTGTATTTATTGTTTATTTATTTTATTGACATTTATTTATTTATTGACATTTGTTGACAGGGAAAGTCCACTGGGTCGAATAACCCATTTTCAGTGGAGGCCTAGGAAGAAAAGCTCCACAAATAATTACAGAATTAACAAGATAGTACAGAGGTTACATATATTACAGGAACAATTCAGCTTTTTAGTTAAAAGGAAATTACTATTTTAAGAATGCTAGTATGCAAAAGGTTACATATGTAACAGGACAAATTCAGCTGTTTTGAGTCAAAAGGAAAAACGTTTTGGACAGTGTACTGTAAGACAAAGAATTCGTCTAAATAAATGCAGAGACATATTATAGTAGATGTTTAGATTTGACTACTATTCAGTATGTGGTTTGCCATATGATTCATAGGTTCATAGATTCATAGGTAGGTACTAGGCTACTGGCCCTAGGGCCTATATAAGCCTAGCCAAAAAGTTACCCTGGCTTTTGCCACCCAAGAAAATTATTCTCCTGTGCCCCTGTCGAGCAGAGCCACAGAGGTGATCCCCGGGGTGAATTTCCTATTTCCCATCCAATCATAAAGATTTTTTTGAAGAGTGCTAATGAGGAGCTTTGTTTGATATAGATAGATAGTTTGTTCCAGAGTATGGGAAGTCTCTGGGACAGGAATCTATCCCTCCAGCATGTTCTGTTTATTGTGGTGATAAGGTTTAGGTCCCTAGAGCATGTAGCTAGGAGGGATTGGGATTTCTTTAAGTGGAGCATGTCCAACAGCTCCGGGTTTGACATAGCTTTCTATGTTAGGCAGAGATCACCTCTGAGTAGGCGATACGCGACGGAGTAAAGCTGGACTTTTTTGAGACAGTCTGCATAGAGCATCTGTTTGAGGCCAGTTATCCTCTTTGTGAGGTATTTCTGCGGCCTTTCCGGTTGTTGTAGATATTTTGTGAGGTACATACCAAAAGGGGAATTGTACTCTATAAGGGGTCTAATGAGTGACAAGTAGAGGGGAACAATGACCTCTTTTTTTCTGGATGAGAAACCTTTTGTGATGAGGTGTGTCATGTAGAAGGATTTCCTGACTACTGTGGTGATGTGATTATTAAAGGAGACACTACTGTCCACCTGTGTCCCAAGGTCTCTTATCACACTTTCAGTGCTAAGTAGACTACCACCTATGTGGTAGCTCATGGGTACAGAGTTTTTACCAAAGGGTATGACAATGCACTTTTTGGCAATAAGCTTGAGGCCATAGCTTTGACACCAGGCATCTGTCTCAGTGAGACCCTTTTGTAGGATGTCCACATCATTAGGAGTTTTGATTATGGCTCCCAGTTTGCAGTCATCCGTGAACTTCATTAGCCAAAGACCTTCGGTGTTAGCCTGTACTTCAGAAAAGTAGATACCAAACAGCAGAGGACCCAGGACTGAACCCTGTGGTACTCCACTTGTCACTGGTCTGAAGTCGGATTTGGAGTCTGCTACTTTCACAGTGTGGGTTCTGTCAGTGAGCCAGTTGGCAACCCATCTTGTGACATAGGGATTTATACCAATTTTAGTGAGTTTATCTATAATTCCAGAGTGGGGGATGGTGCCAAAAGCCTTGGCGAGATCTAGATAAGCTGTGTGAACCACCTTACCCTCGTCTACGGCTTTGGTGACTGCTTCAAAGAAGTCTATCAGGTTTAGGAGACATGATCTGCTTTTTACAAACCCAAACTAGGTGTGGTCAAGAGTTTGGAGATTACCAATGTCGTGTTTATAAGTTCCATGATGATACGTTCCATGGCCTTGCAGACTAGGCTTGTTAGGCTAATGGGTAGGTAGTTCCCGGGGTTCACAGTGGCTCCCCCTTTGTGGAGTGGGATAACTATCGCTGTGCGCCATTTAGTGGGCACAAGGCCTGAGGTGAGGCTATGACTGAACATGGTGCTTAGGTGGGCTGCCAATTCATTCTGTAGTTCATGTAGCATGCAGCCAGGGATGTTGTCAGGTCCCATAGATGCTGTGTTCTTGGCTTTGGAGAGTGCGGTTTTTACCTGTGCAGCCGTGATTACAGGAACTTTGCATTCTTCCGGTATAGAGATGGGCCCTTTAGGGGGTGAGAGGGGGGTAAAGTTAGCACTTAATCAATCTGCCAGTATTTTGGCAATATCAGTTGGTTCTGTATACTTAGTGCCATTGTGCTGTAACTCAGAGCAGATCTGAGTGTTGCCATTGAGATTCTTGACATAGCTATAGAATGCTTTGTGGTTGTCTTTAGAATAAGTGGCAATTTTGTTTTCATAACTAGCTTTGGAGGATTTTGTGAGGGATCTCAGCTTCTTATTGAGGTTGACCAGGGTGTTCCTCCAATCATGGGATTTTACTCTTTTTTGCAACAGTTTCTTTCTTCTGTTGTATAGTTTGTTTATGGCAGGGGACCACCAGATTGGCTTCGTTTTTTTGGAGGATAGCATCTTGGTTCTGTTAGGGATAGCACAATACATGCACTCGTGTAAGTGCTTATAAAGTGCATTTGTGTAAGATTCAGCAGTCATACCTCTATTGACCGTCTGCATGGGTGTCGTGAAGTTTGTCAGTTCTTTCTTAAGAAGCGTGAAGTTGTCTTTGGAGAAATTTTTTACGGTGGTTTCCCTAATGGGGGTGGGGGTGGGATGTGGATGTCTAGGGTGATTAGCTTGTGGTCGGATCTGACTAACGAGGAATTGGTCTGGTGTGGAAAACCAGTCACCCATGTTGGTAATGGCCAGGTCTAGGATACTGCTGCCCGTGGTGGGGGTGTGGATAAGTTGATCCAAGGCGTTGGAATTTATGAATTCTAGAAAACGTTGAGCAAAAGAGTTGGTACATGAGTAGTTTTCTCAGTTAATGGTGGGGTAGTTGAAATCACCCATTAATAGGGTGTTGGGTTGTAACTTAATATTTTCCAGTGTATCAAGAAATGAGGAGTGGGAATCCTGGGCATGGTGGGGGATCTCTAACAAGTTAAAATTTGGATTGCGGTCTTGCCCAGAGTTAGTTGCACTTGGATAATCTTGGATGCATTATGCTGAGCAACCAGCCTGGCGGTGTGGATATCCTTAATGAATATGGACACGCCTCAGCCTTTAGTGTTTCAGTTCAGGTTAGGTGGCCGGAAGGTGTGGTATGAATTATAGCCTGGTAATGCAGGCGTGCTCTCTGGAGCCTTGAACTAGGTCTCTGTCACTGCACAGATGTCAATGTTCTCCATTTTAAGGAGTGCCTCGAGTGAATGCATTTTGAGGTTTAGACTTCTAGCATCAAGTAGCATTACCCTCAGATTTTGCTTGCTTGTACCTGTTACAATGGTGAATTTGTCATCTGAACCTTGCCTAAAAAAGGCACTATAGGGCTGGCAAGAGCCTTAGCCAGTATCCGGAATCACAAGGGTAACAGGTGCAGGCCAACTCTGGCAAAGCATCGTGGTCTGTCGATCATGTCATCCCAGTCTCATTTTTGTTAAGTAAGAAAAATAAATTTAAGGTGGTTTACTGATGTTGCAGGCACAGTGAGGGTTATCTAGTTAGTGGCTTTTTAAAGCTGATTTAAAAAAATTCAAACACTCAGTTTGAGTTATGTGGGAGGGTAGGGAATTCCATAGTTAGCTATGCAGTTTGAGTATAGACTTTGTCCAGCTCTTTTGTTAGGTTTGGTTACATTTAAAGGCATTTTGTTGGAGGATCTGAGGGCCCATGTTGGAGTATGTATGAAGGATGGAGCAGAGTGCTGGGCAGGAGTCTGGTTTGAAAATAAGTTTATGCACTAGAGTTAGTTGGATGTAGTTGAGATAGTTGGAAAATTCAAGCTAGTTCAATTCTGAGATGGCCTGGCAATGGTGAGAATGGTAAGGTTTACCTAAGGTGAATTGAGCTACTTTATCATAGCAAAATTTCAGTTTATTACTAAGTGATGAGTGACGGTTAGTAAAAATGGCACTGACATATAGTAGGGAAGGGATGAGTAGGGTAGTGGTCAATTTAATTTTGGTGTGGTTGTCCAGATAAAGTTTGTGACGATAAAGTTTCCCAAGTTTGAAGTGAATTTTCTTTATTGTGTTCAGAATATGTGATTCAAAGGTGAGCTTATCATCGATTATTATATCTAATAGGTTCATAGGTTCATAGATTCATAGATTAGTACTAGGCTAACTACCCTTGTGGGCCATTTTCAGCAAAGAATTGCCCCCCCCATGTGAGAATCAAACCCTGCACCTTGTGTCTGTAAGGTAAACACCTTAACCATTATGCCATTCTCCCTCCCCTTTATTACTAAGTGTTCACAATTTCAATTTCGGTATTATCTAGACAGAAGTTCCTGAATTGTATAGCTGGTTGTTTTGTGGAGAAAAGTAATAATTTGTTTTTTTGGGGGGGGGTCGGGGGGGTTAACAGAAATTGTGCATTATAGTGGCTGTCAGGAGATTAGAGGAAATATTGGATGAGGCTACTTTCTTGAGAGGCTTTGTGCAGATTGTTGATGAAGGCATTAAAGAGTAAGGGCCCTAGAACTGATCCTTGTGGGACTCCGATATTGTTTGCCTGATAATCTGATGGCTGATTGTTCCACAGCCCTTCTATCTTTCACTGATACTGTCAACAAAGCCACTGAAGCCAGCCACCCTGCTTCAGTAATCTTACTAGATCTATCGAAGGCTTTTGATACTGTATCCCATATTAAACTTATAAGCCAACTATCTAAATTAGGCTGCTCCCCTACATCTCTCACTTGGAGGGATAGGTTCCTGACCCAGAGACTCCCCATACTCTGGAATAGACTGTCCATACATGTCAAGCAGAGCACCTCCTTGGCCCTCTTTAAAAGGAACCTTGACGATCGGATGGGAGATAGGAAATTCACCCTGGGGATCATGTTAGTCGCCCTGCTAGAAAGGGGTCCAGGGAAGTAAATATTGTGGGAAGAAATATCCAGGTAATTGTTATGGCTAGGATTGTATAGGCCCTAGGGACGATAGCCTAGTACCAACCTATGAACCTATGAGTCTTTAATTAGCTTTTGGATGGTAGTAGTGAAATGAGTATTGAATTCATGAGCAGTTTGTTGCAGATTTTTTTCAGGTGACAGGGAAGGGTTTTGTACGGTGCCGGGATTATGTACAGTAGAGAAAGATTTCCAGAATGTTTTGGGGTTACTGTGTAGGGAGGATAGCTTAGAAGAAAAGTATTTTTTTTTAATCTTGTATGACTAGTTTTTTTGCCTTATTTTGAAGTTGCTTGAATTCAAGTTCATTTTGTTTTTGTTTGTTTTTTCGTCATTGTTTCCAGGCTTGGTCTCTTTGAAGGAGACTTTGTTTGGTCATTTTTGTAAGACAGGCGGCATGGTTAACTTTTGTTCTTTTGGTTTTGTATAGGTTCTAGACTATTCAGGGTATCCAGAAAAAATTTTATTAAGGTAGTAAATGGCGTCATCTAAGGGAAGCGTTTGTAATGGGGTCCAGTTGTGAGCTCTTAAAATGTTTATAAATGTATCCTGGTTAAAGTGGGTGAGATTTCTGGAAGTTTTATAGGAGTGTGTTTTAACTGTTTGAGAGTCTGTTCGGTGGGTGTATGCCGGAAGTTAGTCGCTTAGTATGTTAGGTAGGGTGCTTGAGTCGGAGTAGTTTTGAGGGTGGGATACTAATATCCAGGCTAAGGTTGTCTCTGAAGGTGTGGGTAGGCCATGGGTAGGGGTAGTGATAAGATGTGTAAAGCTATGTAGATTTATACTATTGGCTGGAGAGTTAGGGCTTGCCAGTTAATGTTGGTGTTGCCTAGGATGAAGGTTTCTTGTGAAATATTTTGAATCCCCCCATGATAAGAGGTCTTCTAGAAAAGGAATATTGTGGCCTGGGGGACTGTAGAGTACAACTATACAAAGATAAGGTGGAACACTCTAGCAGAAGCATAGAAAATGTAACACACAGCAAATAATTTATTGCTGGTTAGGGCTTTCGCAATGATTCACATTGTTTTATCAGACATTAAATCAAAGTACATAACCACCATACACATACAAACCAATACAACTGATTTATCCAATCAGAATAATCAAAATTCCCTCCAAACACACTGTTTAAAAACCTACCCTTTAAAATTAAAGCAACAGTACTGAGTGTTAGGCCATAATGAGAAGTAAACATTTACTTTAACTTCCTAGAGTTCAACACTGGTTTCAGGGAGACAAAGTAATTTAACTCATGCCCCCGATGTGCCCCAAGTCTCAAAATCAATTGCAACTCAATATTTTCAGTTCTGTTAATACAATCCCAAATCCTATCATGTTCAACTAACACATGTAAAACTTGAAAAAGAAATGTATGCTCATCTCCTGCCTGCATGGTGTGTTTGACCAAAGCACTATGATCATGACCTTTCCTAGTGCAATAAACATGATCCCTTACCTGCTCCCTAAGTCGGCAGTTGGTCTTGCCCACATAAAATTTAAATCAAATTATGCAATGTGCTATGTATATGACATTCGTAGAATTACAGTCCGCCATGACCCTAAGTTGCCACAGATAACCAGTTCCTGGATGCCTAAAAAACCTAGACTCCTCAATAAACTCACAGAAGGAGCATACTTTACATTTACATGTGCCTACCAAATATTCATTGGGAGTACTATGTAATCTGGGATAACACGGCCTTTGCTTCAAAGACCTCTTATTTTTGCACATAAACTTGGGTCATGTACCTATCAACCCATTTGTTCTCTGATCCACCTGAAGGATGTGTCAATTACTACGAATCATGTCCCTTTCCATACTAGCATCCTGTGTATATGATAGGACAACAGGGACCTCTTTATTCTGTTCTGGTCAAGTCCCTCTTACCCTATTGTGGCCAGAGAAGATTGAGCTCGTCCATCTCTTTCCCGAACCACTTCCTGGTATGCTTGATCTATTTCTAATTGCATTCTATGTTCACATTTACTGATACGTCTTTGCCAATCAGATGTAAGTCGGCACATTATGTATATTGATATCTGCCTGTATTCTTTGTCTATATTTTTCTAAACATGTCTGCCTGAGTTTATCACTTAGTGATGTATGTACTGTCTCTTTTTTGGTATGTGGAGCTTTTCTCCCTGGGCCTCCGCTGAAAATGGACATATATCCAGTCGGACTATCCTGGTCAACAAATGTAAATAAAATAAATAAAATAAAAATAAAATAAAATAAATAAATAATTTTCCATCTGACTATATCCTCTCCCAATAAACTCATCCTTCAAGTGTTGCAAAATCCAAATCCGTACAGAGCAAGTGTGATGTCCTCATCGCTTGCCTCTTCACGATGTTCATGAAAATATATTGAGGATGCATACTCTCCCTGTGTAAATAAGCTGGATGATAACAGTCTTTTCTATTCATCTTGGTAGATAACTTTGTTCCCTTTCTCATCACTGTTACATCCAGAAAATCAACGTTTTCCATAGAGTTAATCATAGTGAACCAAAGAAATTCACTGCTGCTATTTTTTAGATACTGAAAGAATAGCCTGGGATTCTCCTCATCCCCTTTCCGCCCAATGAAAAGATAATCGACAAAATATTGATAAAAGCATACATGGGGGTTATTCAAACTAAAAATGTATTGGTGCTCCCATTCTACCATTACCAAGTTTGCATAAGACCTGGCACAACTAGTGCCTATCACAAACCCCTGTTATTTGCCAATAGCAAAACCAATATTCTAGCAGAAGGCAGAGGAAGTCTATTTGCTGAGCCTCAAACTTACAATGCCTAATTAAACTAGCCTTCACCATGTTAATCCCCTCTTGATTGGGTATACAAGTGAATAATGATACCACATCTAGGGTAACTAAGATGTCAGTCGCCTCACCTGTAGGCCATGATGTGGCATCATATAAATCTCACAAAAAAATGTTCTGTGTTTCACAACACGGTAGGGCAATCCTTCAAAACAGAGCTAAGTTGTTTTTCCAAATATATTGAAATTGGCTCAGTCAGCCATCCACTACCAGCCACAATTGGTCTAAAGGTGGGGTGAGTGGGATTTTTGTGGATCCTAGGGAGACCATGCAATTGCGGTATCAGAGGTTCACACACCTTAAAAAATTTAAACAAATCTCTAGTAATCAACCCCATACATGCACAATCATGCAAGGTGTTGTTAATGCATATATATATGTATATATGTATGTATATATATATATATATATATATATATATATATATATGTGTGTGTGTGTGTGTTTGTATGTGCATATATATATATATATATATATATATATATATATATATATATGTGTGTATGTATGTGTGTGTGTATATATATATATATATATATATATATATATATATATGTGTGTGTGTGTGTATGTATATATATATATATATATATGTGTATCTGTGTGTATATATATATATATATATATATATATATATATATATATATATATATATATATATATATATATATATATATATATATATGTATGTATGTGAGGATTATAAAGAAGATGTGGGGCCTCAATCAAGAGGGTTAGTTTGGAACATTTCCAGTCATTTTTAATGGAAGCTGAACTTTCACTTTTGGCTAAAGGTTTGAGTTTCATACCTTCTACTAAAGCTGTCATTACTGATTTATTAATTGAGTTACGTTTGTTTGTACAATATCTTTCATTGAAAATGCTCTTTGTTGGCAACAGTAAATGTCCTGGTGCAACAAACCTTAGAAAACCTAGTGTTTATATGCCTGTTTTACCTCCTGCTGTGGATGTTTTTTTAGAAGCCTGTGAGTCGGATTTGTATAAATGTTTTTTGAAGAGGAGAAATTGCATGAGTAGTAATCTAAGTAAAGCTAAGCAGCAGGCTATGTATGAACTGCAGAGAAATGCTGACATTGTAATTCATCCAGCTGACAAGGTGGGACCAGTGGCAGTTTTAGATTCAAATTATTACTATGAAGGAGTTTGAACTATGCTATCAGATCAGAATGTATATGAGATAGTCCAACTGGATGTGGTCGGAGTTATGAGCCAACGCATTAACAACACTTTATATGAATGTGCATGTATGGGGTTGATTGCCAGATATTTGTTTGATTTTTTTAAGGTGTGTGAACCTCTAATACCGCAATTGCATGATCTCCCTAAGATCCAGAAAAATCCCACTCTCCCCACCTTTAGACCAATTGTGGCTGGTAGTGGATGGCTGACTGAGCCTCTTTTGATATATCTGGATAAACAACTTAGGGCTATTTTGAATGATTGCCCTACCATGCTGAGAGACAGAACATTTTTTGAGAGATTTATATGATGCCACATCATGGCCTACAGGTGAGGTGACTGACATCTTAGTTACCCTAGATGTGGTATCGTTATTCACTTGTATACCCAAGCAAGAGGAGATTAACATGGTGAAGAATAGTTTAATTAGGCATGGTAAGTTTGAGGCTCAGCAGATAGACTTGCCCTGTCTTCTTCTAGAATTGGTTTTGGAGCATAACATCTTCCTTCTTAAGGATATATGCTGTTGGCAGGGGTAGCGATGGGCACTAGTTGTGCCAATTCTTATGCAAACTTGGTCATGGTGGAATGGGAGCGCCAACACATTTTTAGTTTGAATAACTCCCATGTGTGGTTTTATCGACATTTTGTCGATAACCTTTTCATTGGGTGGAAGGGGGATGAGAACAATCTCAGGCTGTTCTTTCAGTATCTCAATAGTAGCAGTGAATTTCTTAGGTTCACTATGAATAACTCTATGGAAAACGTTGATTTTCTGGATGTAACAGTGATGAGAAAGGGAACAAAGTTATCTACCAAGATGCATAGGAAGGACTGTTATCATCCAGCTTATTAACACAGGGAAAATATGCATCCTCAATATATTTTCACAAACATCATGAAGGGGCAAGCGATGAGGATGTCACGCTTGTCCTGTAAGGATTTGGATTTTGTTAACGGTTTGCAACACTTGAAGGATGAGTTTATTGGGAGAGGATATAGTCAGATGGAAACAGATCAAGCATACCAGAAAGTGATTCAGGACAGAGATGGAAGGGGTAGACCGTACTTCTCTGCCCACAATAAGCTAAGGGGGAATAGATTGGAACACAATAAAGACGTCCCTGTTGTCTTATCATATACACAGGATGTTAGTATGGCAAGGGAAGTGATTTGTAGTAATTGGCACATCCTTGGGGTGGATCAAAGAAAAAAATGGGTTGATGGGTACATGACCCAAGTTTATGTACAAAAATAAGAGGACTTTGAAGCAAAGGCTGTGTTATCACAGATTATATAGTACTCTCAATGAATGGTTGGTAGGCACACGTAAAGTACAGTTGTGTACACTTACCATAAATGTAAATGTTCGAGTGCATTCACTGTTGCGGTCATTCCATTTGGGTAATCTGCTGGCAGGTTGCCCTCAGTCGGCCTGATTAACAAAGTCTTGGGTCCTGCGTCGGTTGCTGTCTCTTCTTCCATGACGTCAGATCATCAGGGGTATAAAACATGCAGCCGATGCCATTACATCAGTTTTTCTTGCCCCAGATGTCAGGTGCCCCCCTAATGGGGAGCAAAATAAAATTAAAAACACAAAAATATACTTCCAACCAAAAGCAACTACACCAAAAAGGCTTTTAAAAAACATAGTAAAAGAAAGTAGAGGTATAGTAAGAGAAAAACAGGGGGCTGGAGGGAGGGTAACCAGCACTGCAACAGTGAATACACTCGAACATCTACATTTATGGTAAGTGTACACAACTGTACTATGTTCTTCGTGTTTCACTGTTGCAATCATTACATTTGGGTAGATTCCCAAAGCTATGGTTAGGAGGATGGATTTATACACTATTAGGACCAGCTATAAGGCCCTGCAAGACAGCACTGGCAAAGCCAGCTCTGGATTTATATAAAATTGGTAAATGATAATGCTTGGTGAAAGTATGAACTGAACTCCAGGTAGCAGCTTCTAGACTATCCCTGGTAGGAACACCTCTGAGAAAGGCTGCAGAAGTAGATGTAGCCCTGGTGGAATGAGATCTGATCCCCTCGGGGATAGGTTTTCCATGGTGCTTATAGCAGAAATGAATGCAATGGCTTATCCATTTAGAAATGGTTTGTTTTGAAATAGCCTTCCCCTCTGCCCCTGCAGCAAATGCTACCAGCAGTTGTTCAGATTTTCTTCAAGGTTTAGTCCTGTCCATGGAGAATCTAAGTTCTCTGTTTACATCCAATGAATGCATAATCCATTCCCCTTTGTTCTGTGGGTTGGGAAAGAAAGTTGGCAAATGAATGGACTGATTAAGAGCCACACTGGATACCACCTTGGGCATGAAGGATGGATTGGTCCTGAGTGACACCCTGTCCGCATGAAAGATGATGAAAGACTCCACTGCCATAAGGGCCTGTAACTCAGACATCCTTCTAGCTGAAGTGATTGCTAGAAGGAAGGCTGTTTTCCAAGAAAGAAATTTTAAGTCTGCAGTAGCAGCTGGCTCGAAAGGAGGTAGAGTGACTTTCTCCAATACAAAGTTAAGGTCCCAGGCAGGGGTTGGAGCTCTCACGGGTGGTTTCAAGTATTTGGCCCCTCTGAGGTACTGCTTGAGTAGAGAATGAGAGAAGAGGGGAGGTTCTGTGTTATAATGAGCTAAAATGGCTGAGGTGTGGATTTTAATGGAGGAAAAAGACAGGCCGTTGTGAAGCATCTCAGTTAAGTATTGTAAAATCTGAGGTAAATTGGGCACTGCTGTCCTCAACCCTTGAGATTGATTCCAAGCACAGAATATTTTCCATTTGTCAGCATAAGATTTTCTAGTACTAGGTCTTCTTGCCTCCAAGATGACATCCATCACAGGTTTGCTGAGGGATGCCAAGGGTGAATTTAAGTGATTAGCCGAGCTGCAAGGTTCAATGTTGAGAGCTGAGGGTGCAGAATTTGGTTCTCCTGCTGAGACAGTAAGGAAGGTGTCTGAGGCAGGTGCCATGGAGAAATTTGTGACACACTGCGCAGGAGTGGGTACCAGTGTTGGCGTGGCCAGCCTGGATCAATCAAAATCATTCTTGGTTTGTCCTGTTTGACTTTTAGCAGAACTTTGGAGAGCAGAGGCAGAGGGGTAAAGGCGTAGACTGATAGGTTTTTCCAACTGAATGACAGAGCATCCACTTTCCAGGCTTTTTTATGACGAATCCTTGTGCAAAATTGATCCAACTGGTAGTTGTGGGTGGAGGCAAATAGATCTATGTCTGGGCTCCCCCATTTGCTTGTCAACATGTTGAAAATCCGTGGTTCCAGTTTCTACTTGTGTGGGTCCATGAGATTTCTGCTTAGTCTGTCTGGCAGTATATTCAGTTTTCCTGGCAGGAATTGAGCTTGTAGTTGCCCTTGGTAGCTCAAGGCCGTGTTCCACAATGCCATGGCTAGTCTGCAGAGGGGGTAGGAATGTGTACCCCCCTGCTTGTTTATGTACCACATAACCGTGGTGTTGTCCATCTTTACCATTAGTTGTCCTGGATGAATTTAGTCCTTGAAGGCTGTCAGAGCATTCTATACAGCTAACATTTCTTTTTGATTGATATGTAGGTGCATTTGATTTGGGTTCCATTTGCCCTGAATGCACTTCCCTGCCACGTGAGCCCCCCCCCCCCCATGCATAGTCTGATGCATCTATAGTTAGGGTTTGGACAGCAGGGGGTAGTGTGAATGACAGTCCCTTGTTTTGGTGGCAGGCCTCTGCCCACCATAGGAACTCCAGGCGTAGGCAAGGTATGACAGGAATCATTGTTTCCAGGCTGTGACAATGTTAACTCCATAGACTTTTTAAGTACCACTGAAGTTTCCTCATATGCAGTCTTGCATATGGAATTAGAAGAATGCAGGAGGCCATGAACCCCACGGCTTGCAATATTTGTCTTGCAGATAGCAGGGTTTTTGTGGCAACTTGTTTGAAGTAAGTTACCAAATGAATTTGCTTTTCTGGTGTGAGGAAAGCCAACTGGGCAGTTGTATTCAAGCTTGCACCCAGGAATGTAATCTGTTGACAGGGTAACAGTTGTGATTTCTTTTTGTTTATGGTGTACCCTAGACAAGTTAGAACTCTTTTTACAAACACCAGATGATTTATAAGTATGACCTGGTTTTCTGCCTGAATTAGACAATCGTCCAGGTATGGATATATTTGAATATTTCTTTGTCTGCAAAATGCAATTACTGGAGCCAGGCACTTTGTGAATACCCTGTGAACAGTAGACAAGCCAAAGGGCAGTGTACAGAACTGATAATGCAAACAGCCTGCTTTGAAGCATAGGTATCTTCTGCAAGATGAGATATGCAGGTAAGCTTCTTTTAAATCTAGAGTTGCCAACCAGGCATCTTTGCCTAGCATAGGAAGTAACTGGTGAAGAGTCAGCATCTTGAATTTTGGAATGTCCAGAAAGGTGTTTAGAGTAGACAGGTCCAGAATTGGACGCCAAGATTTGTCATTTCTGGGTACCAGGAAGAGCCTGGAATAGAAACCTTGTCCCTTTTCCTCTTCTGGTACCGGTTGAATAGCCCCCATGTTTAAGAGGGAAAGTACTTGTTTCTGAGCCTCTGCCCACTGATTTGGGGTAGGTCTGGCCACCCGTTTGGTGTTGGCAACGTGTGGAAATGAAATCTGTATCCCTGGGACACTATATTTAAAACCCATTTGTCCTGGGTTATGAGTTCCCAGTTTTTTGCATGAAGAGCAATCTTTTCCCCCAAAGTGGTGACTGAAAGGTAAGTGCTCGGCAATTTTAAAGGAAAGTCATTGAGACTGTTTACCATAGGGGGGTGTCTTGTTATTTCCAGATTTGGAAGTGGATGTCCCCCATTGCTTAGTTCTGAGAGTCCCTTGGGACTGAAACCTGGTGCTTTTGACGTGTCTGGGTTTGGCTTGAGTGGATCTGGAAGGAGCTGGAAAGGACCAATTCTTAATAGGCCAGTGCCTACTAAATCTTAGAGGTTGCACTTGTAAGAAATCTTTTACAGTTTGCATGGATTTAGCTTTATCTTCCATTTTTTAGAACTTCTTCAGCCTTATTGCCAAACAGGCTGTCCTGATTTAAAGGCGCATCTAACAATTTTGCTTTAACATGATCAGGCGGAGACTGCTCCTTAAGCCAAGCATGCCTGCTAAGCACAGACCCAGTAACCACAGCCCTGCAAGAGGCCTATAAAGAATCAAAGCCACATTGCAAAGTATGTTTTCCAACTTGTTCAGCAGAATGCAATAAATCCCTGTAAATCTTTATTTTCCACACAGTCAGAAATCAACATAATTTTCTGTTTAAGCAGTCCCATAATATGCTGTTGATATTTTAGCATATGAAATTGGCAGTTTAAAGCCCTGATTGCCAAGGTTGCAGAAGTATAAACCTTTTTACCCCATCTGTTCAGCGCCCTGGAGTCTCTATCTGAAGGGGTAGGATTTTTAGCAGTAGAAGCCTTAATGCCCTTGGGCCCCTGAGAAATGGTTTCTGGATCTGCAACAGGATTTTTGAAAAGGAACTTGTGGGACTCAGGAACCCTGTAGTATCTGCCAGGTTTACTAGGAGCTGGAGGCAGGGAATCAGGAGCCATACTGGATTCTGAAAACACATCAACAATGTCTAGTACAGGAGGTATAGCCAAAGGCCTATGCTGAGGTAGAAGAAGGAAATCCCTAAGCCTCTTTTTAGATTCAGAAAATTCCTGACTTTCCCAGTGGAAATGCTCCCTTAAAGTATGTAAAGTTTCCCCAAAAGAAAAGTCCTCAGGGGGGAAGCAGAGGGAATGGAATCCTCTGCATCAGAATCCTCATAAGGAGGCATGGACAAATCCAGGTCATTGGAAGAATTCGAAGAAACAGAGTCCTGATCAGAAGATTCATAGTCAAGCTCAGTCCTAGGCCTCTTAGAAGGGGGGGTTGACTACCCCTGATTAGAGTAATAAGATCTTCAGCCATTTTGATAATTTGTTTTTTAGGCATAGGGGCCTGAACATGTGGCCTGGGCGTCAGTTTTTTAGACATAGGTCGAGATTTAGGCCTTAGAATAGAAGGTGGAGTCGTTTTAATATGCAAGTCTGTAGGCCTGAAAACACCCTCAGAAGCCGGTGCCTGCACAGCGGCTCCGGACCCATCCAAGGTAGAGACATCCACGGGTTCCATAGGTGAAGTATCTCGCGGCATACCGGACTCTGAATGGGTCTCAGTAGAGGCATGCGAGTCAGAAGTAGCGGGTATCAGGGGCTGCGAAAGCACCTCATTGAGTACTGGCGAACTGGCGACTGGCTTAGGAGAAGCATTGTCAGCAGTTTTGGACCTCAATGGCCTGTTTCTGTCTTTTTCTTTGCGTTTTTACAGAATTCCAGTAGTCAGATGGCTAACCGACATCATTTCTGGATAATTAAACCAAGAACCGAAACATTTAGAGGCAAAAACCAACGACGGATAGTGCGCTGATTAAATAAAGCACAAAACCGACAGCAAGGTACATCGTGGTCAGGGCCTAGGTAAGGAATACAGTACAAATTAAAGTCTTTATGAGGTATTTGCTTCCCACAAGTAATGCAATTATTAACGTTTACTGATATCGGTAAGGAGCAAGAAAAAGTTTCCCCAACGGGGCACTTAGCTTTAAGTTGAAGACTTTGGTTCTGAATCTCAAAAATGAAATTTTCAGGAGTTGGCCGACCAGCACTTGCGAACTGCTTCTGCTTCGGGTACTGCACGGCAAGAAAGACTGATGTAATGGCGTCGGCTGCATGTTTTATACCCCTGACGACCTGACATCATGGAAGAAGGGACAGCAACCGACGCAGGACACAAGACTTTGTTAATCAGGCTGACTGAGGGAAACCTGCCAGCAGATTACCCAAATATAATGACTGCAACAGTGAAACACGAGGCACATATGTAAAGTATGCTCTTTCTGAGACTTTATTGATGAGTCTAGGTTTTTTAGGCATCCAGGAACTGGTTATCTGTGGCAACTTAGGGCCACAGCGGACTGTCATACCAAGAATGTCACATACGTAGGAAATTGCATAATTTGTTTTAAATTTTATGTGGGCAAAACCAATCGCCGACTTAGGGAGCGGGTAAGGGATCATGTTTATTGCACTAGGGAAGGTCATGATTATAGTGCTCTGGCCAAACACACCATGCAGGTAGGAGATGAGCATACATTTCTTTTTCAAGTTTTACACGTGTTAGTTGAACATGATAGGGTGGGGGATTTTATTAACAGAATTGAAAATGTTGAGTTGAATGGATTTTGAGATTTGGGGCACATCAGGGGCATGGGTTAAATGACTGTCCCCCTGAAACCAGTGTTGAACTCTAGGAAGTTAAAGTAAATGTTTACTTCTCATTGTGCCCTAACAATCAGTACTGTTGCTTTAATTTTAAAGGGTAGGTTTTTAAACAGTGTGTTTGCAGGGAATTTTGATTATTCTGATTGGATAATCAGTTGTATTGGTTTGTATATGTATGGTGGTTATTTACTTTGATTCAACGAAGGAAGGAAGGAAGGAGTTTGCATGTTAAGGAAAACAGATGTCTCTTTAAAAATCAGTTTCTGCAGTTGCTCAAGGAGTCCCTGGGTTTCAGCTGGCACTGCCAAAGCAGAACACTGGCCAACTGAAGTGAATGGGTTACTTCCTCTTGTCCTTTCTTCCTCAATCCTATCAAGCAGTCTCATCTGCATCCCACCGGTGTCTCCACTTTCCCTGGAATTCAAATGCTTAACTGTACAAGACATATGTTATTAAATACTTTAGATTCACAGATGATTTGATACTTATTTGTAGAGGGGGTTTAGATATAACATATGATTTTATACAGAATTTGCAGCAAAACAGATTTGGTCTGTGTTTTAGTGGCCTGAAAATTGGTCGTAAAGTCACATTTTTGGATGTTGTGTTGGAAGGGGTAGTGGGTGGTGTACATACTAGAATCTGCAGAAAATTTGATGATGGTAACCAATATTTAAATGGTCAAAGCTGCCATCCATCACACACTTTATCTGCACTTCCACATGGAGAGGTTTTAAGATTATGATGTTTGTGTAATAATGGTGTGGAATTTTATGAGGAATTACAACATACTTTACATTTGTGAGAAGAGGATATAATGTAAAATGTCTAAAGAAGGATGTAGCTAATTTACAAGTAGGTGCAACAGAAATTCTGGTATAATAAAATGGGGAAATTGCATGGTTAGGGGTAAAGATATTCATAGACAAAGAATTTTCTTTATAACTACATATAGCCCCATCAGTAAAGACGGTGTATGTTTGGTAAAATATTATTAGGGGGGTTTAACTCAACATAAGGATTTTTGTAATATGTTAGAAAAGAGCCCAGGTATCTCTTATAGAAGGGGAAGGAACATCAAGGATATTATAGTTCATGGGAGACTTTTGCCACCTGTAGAAACTCCTGACAGGTATGTATTTAGGCAGGAGACTGTTCCATGTGGTAGATGTTGCAGTTGTAGGTATGTGGTAAAAAGTTTTAATTGAATTAATGGGAAGAAAGATAGTGTGGTAGGTAGCTATAACTGTGAATCAGAAAGGATAGTGTATTCCTAAAAATGCCCATGTAATAAATTTTACATTGGAGAAAGTAAACGGGCATTTAAAATAAAATTACAAGAGCATTTACGGGACATTAGAAAAGCTCGGTTAGAAAGTCCGGTTATAGCCCATTTCAAGTTTTTTCACAGTATGAATGCAGAGAGACTTCAGGCCACAGTTTTAGATCAAGACTGATGGGGTCAGTATGACAACGTAGAAATTAAGTTTGTTATTAATACAAAGAATCTGTTTTTTTATTAAAATATGATACACTGAACCCTAGAGGTTTGAATGTTTTCATTTGAGCTTTTTGTTACAATAATTGGGTGATTTATTTATTGATTTAATTGTCTGATTGTTTAATTATTGGATGATTATTTTATTATATCGAGGTGTTCTTGTGCTGTGTATTTTTATACTCTGTAAAGGCTGCGTGCTGAGGTGCTAGGAGAAATAAATACATCTTTTGAATTATCGGGCCTTTGCATTTGTCGTTTTGGATTTATCTTCTGCTTTGTGGTTGTGGAATTGTTTACAAATAACCCCCGGTGATTAAATATCCATAAAAATAAATTATATAACCAGATAAAGAAACTGCTTAATGCTTATAAGAGATCTCATTCCACCTCCCTTAACAGCAAACTTAAGCAAACTAACAGAGCTTAAGGGAACCATTAGGAAACTCAAAAAGCTAAGTATGAACTAAAACTAAAAATAACTGCAAATCTTTCTTTAACTGTGTCAAGAAGTAAGAATCAACTTCCATAAGGGCACAGAATTAGTCCACAACAATACTCCACTCTGACTCAAATGAAATAGCTAATATCCTAGCTAACAAATTTAGTGCAAATTTTACTCCATCCACAGTTATAACTACCCCACAGGTTCTACAATCAAAGCCTCTCCCTTTAATTATTATGAAACAAGTTCTCTCAGCTCATTCAAAAACTACGAATACTTCATCCATGGATCCTGACAAATATGAGGTTGCCTGATTATCAGTGCCAACAATGTTTTTTTCTGAACCCATATTTAAACTTTTTAATCTAAGCCTCTCCATTGGTTACATTTCTGAAGCCTGGAAAACAGCTATTGTAATGCCATTACGCAAGGGTGATCCAGCTACAGACCCATTAATCTCACCTGCCTCATATGTAAAGCTATGGTGTGCATTGTCACAAACATCATTATCTGGATATTGAAAATCTCTTAACCCTGGACGCTCATCAATTTAGCTTTATCATCGGAAGGTCCGGCCTCTTTAATGTTATTAATTTCTTTGAAAAATGTAACTGACGCAGTAGATAGTGGTTATACAGTACATACAACATATCAAGACTTGGTCACGGCCTTTGACACTATTCCCTATGCAAGCATTATTGACAGATTTGCAATGGACAGCTAACTGGCCGTAAGACAGAACCCATGTGGTTAGAGTATTAGGTGCCACTTCTGTAAACAAAACAGTTACCAGTGCTGTACTGCAGGGCTCAATTTTGGGCCCTCTCTTATTTGGCATATATTTCTTTGAAAGTCAGGCCAGTACTTTTGGCCTACGGTTAACTAAGTTTTCAGAAGACTGTTAAATGGATGCTGTTATTCAATCTTCAGCTGACCCACAACTGCTCCAGCACAGATTAGATCATGTTAACAATTAGTGAAAGGACAATGGTCTCAAATTAAATGTAAAAAAAAAATGTATCATATTTCATTTTGGTAAACAAAACAGTTTCATTTACCATACAGGAGATGCATAGTTGTAAGGTATCTGAGTACCCTTGTTGATAATTTCATCATGATGTCTCCACAGTAGTTCAGAAAGCTTCTTATCTGACCCATCTAATTTCCAAAGGCATCTACACTGGATCCAAAGAAGTCTTAATTCCCCTGTACCCATATCTTATCAGATCCATTATTGAATATAATGCATCTTTTGGCATGTATTTATCAAAATATATCACACAACTTCAGAGACCTCAGAGATTCATGAAAAAGAAGTTATGTCTTACCATAACGTTCCATCTGTGTTGTTGATCTTCTTCCATTCATCACTGATGGGTTCGGTTCCGAGCCCTCGGAACCGAGTCGGCCTAATACCAAGCTCAGTTACACCAAAAACTCTTGAGCTAAGCTGCTACCCACACTGCCCTTCTCCCAGTTACCTCAGTTCGAGTTTGCATGAAACATATAGAAGTAAAAAGCAAAGGCCATTTCTGTGCAAAAACACTGAAAACACCACAAGGACTCATAAGATCCACTAGGAGCCTTTGGTGGGGGACGGAGGGTGGGATTGTGATGAATGGAAGATCAACAACACAGATGGAATGTTATGGTAAGACATAACTTCTTTATCTGATGTTGTTTATCTTCTTCCCATTCATCACTGATGGGAGAGAATCCCAAGCTACTTGAAAACTTGGGTGGCCCTTATAGAAGAACATTCCTGAGTACCATTGAGCCAAACGCTGCTCTTCCCCTGGAGACCATGTCCAATTTGTAATGTTTGATAAAAGTGTAAGGTTTAGCCCAAATGTCTGCTGCACAAATGAAGTCCATAGAGGCTCTGGAGTGAAAAGCAATAGAAGTTGCTATGGCTCTCATTGAATGTGCTTTGATACTGACAGGTTTAGGCTCATTCGCTTGTGAGTATGAAAAGGCAATACAATCTCTGAGCCATTCTGATAAAGTGACTTTTGATATGGCACATCCCATTTTTGGTCCAGATTAGGAGATGAAAAGTTGATCTGACTTGTGGATAGATTTAGTCCTATCCAAGTAAAAATGTAATTGTCTATGTACATCCAATGAATGTAGACAGTATTCTCCTTTATTGGAATAATTTGGGAAAAACACTGGGAGCTCGAGGGATTGGTTCAGAGAAAAATCAGAAACCACTTTGGGGAGAAAAGATGGATTAGTACGAAGAGATACTCTGTCTTTATGAAAGATCAAATATGGACTCTTGATGCATAAGGCTTACAATTCTGATATCCATCTAGCTGATGTGACAGCCACCATAAATAGAGATTTCCATGACAGAAATTTAAGGTCACATTTTGCAGGAGGCTCAAAAGGAAGTAGAGAGAGAGACTGTAATACCAGGGAGAGATTCCATGCCTCTAAAGGATGCCTGATTGTAGGTCTGCTATGAAAAACTCCTTTGAGAAAAGTCTTGAATATGCGGGTGGAGATAAGAGGAACGCTTTCTAGACCATTATGAATTGGAAATAGCTGCCAGGGTGGACTCGAATGGTAAAAGCTGATGCTCCATTCTCAAAAATATCAGAAAGGTATTGAAGTATAACAGATACAGGAGCTGAGAGGGGGTCAAACATCAGTTCCTTAGACCAGAGAGCAAACCATTCCACTTATCTCTGTACAGGTTTCTGGTGGATGGCTTATGGGAGGCTAGAATAATATCGCGAACAGCTGAGGAGAGGGTTTCCTGCCTGGCGACTAACAGAAGTGGAGAAACCAAGCTGTCATCTTGAGAGTGGACAGATTTGGGAGAGTCAACTCTTGGGGGTGAGAGATTAAGTCCGAACAAGTGTCCAGGATCCATGGAGGTTGTACAGGTGAGGCTGGAGGAAGGGGAACCACACTTGTCAAGGCCAGAATGGGGCAATGAGGATCACCTTGCATCTCAACCAAATTGCTTTCTTCAAAAATAGGGGTATCAAGGGAATTGGAGGATAAGCATAGAGGAGACCCGTGGCTCAATCGTGAGTCAAAACGTCTCTCGGGGACTCCCCTTCTGGGGGAAAAAGGGCAAAGAAGCTGCTGCATTTGTTGTTCGAAGGGGAAGCAAAGAGATTGAAGCAAGGCTGGCCCCACTAGCTGAAAATTTCTGCCGTTACGTTCGGATTGAGAGTCCACTCATGTGGAAGGAGAATGCATCTGCTCAGCCTGTCCACAATCATGTTGGAGCTCCCTGGGATATGCGTTGCTATAAGAAAGCGGTTGGAAGCTATCTCCCAGTGCCAAATTCTCATGGCCTCTTGACATAGGGGGTAGGATTTGGTCCCTCCTTGTTTGCTTATGTACCAGACTACTGACATATTGTCTGATTGAATCACAATCGTTGCCGATGGAAGGAGTGGATGTAATGCCTACAATGCCAACAGCACCACTCTCAACTCCAGAACACTGACATGTAGGTTGGCCTCTAAGCTGGACCACGTGCCTTGGAATGTCTTTTCCTGAAAATGCCCCCCCCCCCCCACCCTATCAGGAAAGCATCCGTGGTCACCGTGGCATTAAGTTGAGGGGTCTTGAGGAGACGACACCAAAGTTTTTCATCTGGCCTCATCCACCAGAGAAAATTTTGCTTGCAAGAGTTGGTAATGAGAATCTGTGAGTTTAGGGGGTGAAGATTTGCCAACCATTGGGACAATAGGAGCCATTGTAACAGTATCATGTGTAATCTTGCCAGAGGAACAATCGGAATGGCCGCAGCCATAGACCCCAGAGCCTGGATAACTTTTCTTGCTGACAACTTTCTTTGACAGAGTAGCACTTGTATTTGCAATCTTAACCTCTGAAGCTTGTGAGCTGATAGAGATACCAGGCATGTTCGAGTATTGAAAACTGCCCCTATAAATTCCACTTGTTGGGTAGGTTATAGATTGGATTTCTCCCAATGGACTGTGATGCGAGGGACTCTGCCAGTGAGAGTGTGTAATGGAGGGCTATGGTCAGGAGATGCTTGGTGGGGGCGGATTGGAGCCAATTGTCTAAATATGGAAACACCAGGAATTCCTGAAGTCTCAGATGAGCTATCACCACTGCTAGGCATTTTGTGAACACTCTGGGGGCTGTTGAGAGACTGAATGGCAGGGCTCTGAACTGGTAATGACTGTCTCCTTGCTGGAAGCGAAGGAGACTTCTGGAGCATTTTTCCATTTTGATGTGGTAATTCACATCCTGGTGGTCTATCAAGCACATCCAAACATCCTACTGTAAAAAAAGGGAGAATGGATTGAATAGTGACCATGCGGAATTTGGGTTGAACCACTGACTTGTTTAGATGGCTGAGATCCAAAATGGGTCTCCAGTCCCCGGACTTTTTTAGCACCAAAAAGAATCTTGAGTAAAAACCGGATCCGCGTTGGTCTGGGGAGACTGGTTGGATGACTCTTTTTTGACACAGCTTTTTTAATCTCTGAAGCCGCTTCTTCCCTTTTGTAAGTTTTTGAATGTGATGTTAGAGGGATGTAATAGCCTCTGGAGATTATTCTCTGCACCCAGCGATCTTTTGTAATAGACTGCCAGGCAGTTTGGTGCAGAGAAAAACGAGCCCCAACTGCTTCCAGAGGAAAGCAATCAGGCAACGCTTCAGGAGCATTGATAAGACCGTCCGGAGAAAGAATCCCTGGAGTCTTGATTTCGGGGACCCTCCTCTTCCCCTAAAGGGGTGTCTTCCACCACTGGAACCCCCTCTGTCTCTAGGGGAATCCTCACCACATGTGTTGCGGAAAGGACCTTGAGATTTTTTGTGCCAAATTTTCCCACTCCTCTGGTTCCTGGAAAAAGAACGTTGGGGCTTGGAAAAATGTAGGCCAATGGCAGACAAGATCTTTCCATCCTGCTTGCATCTGGCCAGTGTGTCCTTTACTTTAGAACCAGACAGGGAAGAAGGCTCAATAGGGGCATTCATAAAGGAGGACTTGAAGGAGTCCGTGAGGTCACAGATGCGCATCTAGGCATGATGCCTCATAACTATGCCTGCACCCGCAGCTCTAGCTGCCCATTCGGTTGCAACAAGTTGGAAATAAACTCAAGGGTGGCAAGTTGAGAAGCAATCTTGTCTCATGCCCTGTCAGAAACTTGCCCCACGAGGCCTCCAGAAAGTTCGGAAATCAGATCCCTTTGCAGCCTCGTGAAATGTGCCAAGTAGTTCAGAGACCTGACTACAAAGGTTGCTGAAGCAAAAACTTGCTTCCCTAGTCTGTCCACAGCCTGGGACTCTCTGTTGGCTGGGTGAACAGTAGGACTTTCCTCGGCAAGGTCCTTTTTAGTGGCCACTGCCACCACCATAGCGTCTACTTGCAAGCCTCTAGACCAGTGGGGATGCTCCTCTGGTGGTGAAAGAATCTTGTCTGGTCTCCGGAGAATGGTCTCAATAGAATTAGGGTTCTTCCACACATGCTGCATGACGAGCTGGACTAACTCGTCGGCAGGTGGGGTCACCCAAGAAGTAGAAGGCTGAGAGCAGAAAGCCTGCAGGAAGACGGACTCCTCCGAGGAAAGATTAGAGGGCTTCCAGCCACCCTTCTGTTTTAATATTTTCAGGATGTCTCCAAAGGAGACATCGTCAAGGGGTGACTGAGGGGACCCCTCCCCATCATCGTAGTCCATATCCTCTATGAGAGACTCCTCCGGAGAGTCAAGGTGTTTCCTCTTACACACCTTCCAAGGAGGTTCTTCAGTGGGGATGTCTGAAGAAAACTCGGAAGGAAGAATACCCTGAACTGGGGGTTCCTGTGGCTTCTGCTCTCAGTGTCCTGGGGAGGTGGCCCGTGGTAGCTGTAGCTCAGAGGGAACAGGGGGAAGCTCCGACATAAGAGGATCGCTTCCAGAAGCAAGCACCCTCTCCATCACCCAGAAAGCAGGCCCACCCGAAGAGGAATGGGAGCTCAGAACTGAGTAGGACAATCTCAGAACTGGGGGGGGTCACACCCCGCTCCGCCAAACCCGCTCCCAGGGATGAAGTCTCAAGCAAAATTGGGGCAGGCGTTGCCCCCGGATCCAAGGACGGAACCAATAAAAAACTTGGAACCATGCTCAGAACCAAAGGTTCCACTCCAAAACCATAAGACTGAGGAAGGGACGGTTCCGATGGAACCGAAACCCAAAGGGGTGGGCTCGAAGCCTCAGTGAGGGTCACTGTCTGCGCCGAGGAATGGGTTTCCACCAAGGATATCGGATCTATGGGCCTTGGAACTGATGGACCAGAGGGAGGAGTATAAGTGGGAGTCCTAGGAGCAGTAGACCCAAATCCCGAAGTGGGATGAGTCTTAGGAATGTTTGTTATTCCTCTGGCTGTCAACAGCTGGTCCAGCAGGCGCACTACATCGAATTCAGAAAGACTCCTGGTGGACCTTGTAGACACTCCTGAAGGGGAGTCAGGCCAGTCCAGAAAAGGGCTATAAATCTGGCCTAAGAATGGGTCCAATGAAGGGGAGTACCAGGTCCGTGGTGTTTGAGTTGTAGTCTCTAACTTGGAGATAGGCAATAGAGGAATCAATGGCATCGAAAAGGGACTCAGAGTCGAGGTTATTATCAGTTTCAAAGGGATTGTTGGAACTACCTTCGGTGCAGTAAAGGGTGAAGTCGGTGCCAAAACTATTGAAACAGTAAGGTCGGAGCCGTAGTCGCCACTGTAGATAGGACTGGTGCCGTAGAGGTTGGTGCTGAGGTGGCACGGACATCGAAGTTTCTGTAATATCTATGACACTGGATAAAGAAGCAACTGGAGCTGAGCTCGGAACATAAGCAACAGTCGTAGTCGGAGCTGATGAAGCAATTTTATGTTCTGTTGAAGATTTGTGGGCCTTGTGTTTATGGGACTTGCCCTTATCACCAGCCGGTGAAGAGGGATCTGAATGGGGACATTTTTTGTCCTTCACTGGAAGGGTTGAGACCTCCGACACAGAAAGGGCCTCTGAGTAAGGTGAGACTAACAGGCCTTTCAAAATCAGATTATTTTTTTCTCTCGTTCAGCATCCAATGACTAAAACTTAGGCAAATCTGGCAAGGGGGTTTCACAGAGAGGTGAGAAACCCCCAGACAATACACACAATCATCGTGCGAGTCACTGTTAGGGAGTTTGCTATTGCAGGAAGTGCAATGTTTACACCCCAAAGCCCCTTTTTTTCAGACATATCCATATACACGAAACAAACAAATTACTGCTAAAGAAAATGAGAAAAGGAAGCAGAAGAGGAAGATACCAACGATGGTATCAAACGATACTACAAGGGTAGGAGAGGGCATACCAACGGTGGTATAAGAAATACCCAATGGGTAGGGCTAGATAGATAAAAGAGGGTAGAAAATAAGTAAGTTTAGAAAAAGTTCAAAAATACACAAATATTTATAAAATATGACACTTAGCTGGAGAGCTCTGTGAAACACTGCTATATGGCTGTGCAGCAAACGAGATCTGAGGTAGCTGGGAGAAGGGCACTGTGGGTAGCAGCTTAGCTTGAGAGTTTTTGGTGTACATGAGCTTGGTATTACGCCGACTTGGTTCCGAGGGCTTGGAACCGAAACCATCAGTGATGAATGAGAAAAAAATTAACAACATCAGATCAAAAGTTATGTACTTAATGTACTTAATATAATGTTAGATCCATGTTATCTGACTTTTGTCCGGTTCAACTATGAGTTGCTGGATCTGACCAGATCCAACATCAGCACAGAATCTGAAGCTCTTTGGTTCCAGGGCTCCAACTCCTCCCCTACTCATAATTCCCTGAACTCGACCTACTGCTTCACATCAAGTTTGCCACCTGAAAAATTGTATTCAAAATGAAAATCACTATAATTATACTCTAGTAGAATAACACTTACTCAGGACCAGTTCCATAATGCTTGATAGAAAACTGGCAGGGCTATAAGACACTGGCAGTAATGACTATTCATAGACAGGGAATGCCCAAATCTTCAGGTCATAGGAGTCCTACTTGTGATAATTTGGCAGGAGGCAGGTGGGAGCGATGTTGAAAGGTACAAAAATCAGACAACATGGATCTAACATTATGGATATTTCATATCCAGTGTTGCCTATTTTCATCCAGTTCAACTATGGACAGATTCC